>NC_059410.1:15521176-15821176 GCF_905220565.1 Melitaea cinxia
CTCCTGGGGGAATTGGGGCTAGGGGTCAACAACGCACTTGCGATTTATCTGATGTTGCAGGCATCTATAGGCTACGTTATTTGTATACCACCAAGCAGGCTGTGCGCTTGTTTGCCAACCTAATTGTATAGAAAAAATAATCGAAAATCTAAATTAAATAATTATTAAAGACCGCAAGTATACTCCATATTACTAACTGTACTCTCAAAGATTATTTCTGTAAAATATCTCATCACAAGAGTAGTACAAAGAACTTCATACGCCCCATTTACTCGTAATTCAGACGTGCATTCCCTCGGAACTGACAGCGATTAAGTGAAGCCGCGCTCACACGTCGCTAGTTACTAGTGCCAGTCACTGAAATTTATCCTAGATAAAATATGTTTAATCTTTAAAATTTATCTAAATAAATATACTTAATAGCGTATATTTTGTAGGGGAAATGTTTTGTTAGTAGAACATATTGAGATTATAGAGTTCTGTAAAAGGTTTGTGATAATCAAGCCTCATGTAACGCCTATATAATTTCACGTTGGTCCTGTGTTTAGAACCTACTTTTCTGTAAAGATTTTGTGTACTTTTGTGAGAGGGATAAAATGAAATTATAAAGAGGTCTGTATAAAGATCGTTTATAAATCCCTAATATTCTACCATTTGTTTGTTTTTAATTAGGTAAAAAATTACTCTAGCTATCTAAATATTCATCTCAATGAATTTTGATGTTTTGGATATTAAACAAAACAAACAGATTTAAAGAACTGCACCTCGTAAGAGCTATAGTGACGTCACACAAACATATTACAATTTCAAAAATTTATTTACGTATATGTAAAAATACAAGCTCAGCTTTGCAGTTTTACTCGCTTAACGAGACTATATACATTTCTCAGGATTTCTGGTTATCAACGTACAAATTTTCATTAAAATCAGCAGTTGTTTTGCTTGAAACATCCATCCAAGTTTCCTAAATCTTGGATATAATATTATTTGCAAAATTCATCAGTTTAAAGTGTCACTGGCACGAGTAAATGGAACCGTGTAAACGTGCCATTAAAGCGCTAAAGTCGAAAGTAATTCGGTCAAATGTCTTCTCACTAATGCTTTTACATTCACGTCTGCGCGGATTAAAAAATATCCGGATTTACTGGTTTTTAATATGTCTGTCTGACGACTCTTGACGGCACTTTATACTTTCTTAATACTTTTGACATACACACACATGGGCGTATCCACAGTGGGGTAAAATGGAGCATTTGCCCCAACCTGACCCGAAGGTAATAAATATAAATTTTAGATTGGCCAAAATACCCGCAAGATATTAAAGAAATAAAATTTAGATAATGAAGGTATACAAAATCCCCTCCCTTCTATCATCGTACAACCAGACGCTCTGCGGTACGCCACCCATATATGGTTGACACTTCCCCTATACGTACTAAGCGATTCACTAGTACATTCTTGATCCGTACGGCCGAAAAATGGAAAAAAAAACTATAACCTTAGGATCTCTAGTGAATAGGTTACTTCTAGGTAAGCGTGCTCCGTCTTAGACCGCATTTTCACTTATCATCATGTGAAATAGTAATCAAACGTAAGCCTATCATTGTATTAAAAAAAAATCGTTTTCTAAGTACGTAGTTATGTTAACTACTTATTGAATTTTCACGTTTATTTGCTTCTGCCCCACCATTTACAAAATTCTGTATAAGCCCATATAAACAGACGATCGTCTCTTCTTTGAGTATGGGGTATCGACACCGATATTGAGCGCTCGGTGATAGATTAGGGATAATTGAACGAAACTTTCACAATTGTAATTTTGGAGGCTTACCTTATTATTTTTATAAATGACATTATTTTGACTTTCATCATCATCATCATCATCATCATCATCATTACAGCCTATACAGTCCACTGCTGGACATAGGTCTCCACAAGTTTACGCCAAAAATAACGTGAACTCATGTTTTTGACTTTTTGACAATTTTGGCTTTTATTAGGTGTGTATATTACTTTATGACGAAATAAATGTTTTCATTTCATTTCATTTCAATACATAGCGAAGGTTTTAATCTTGATGCATTGTTTACTATTATATAATATCAAAAATATATATAGGGTCATAAAAAGAAGTAGGTTAAAACAAAACAATTGTAGTGTAATAATATTATTTTTAATAAAAGACGTAGAATTAACTTTTATAAAGGTAAGCAAAGGGTTTCTCCAATTTAAGTAATTTTTAACCTCTATAATTGAGGTAAAGGCACAGGAGGCGATTTCCTGCTCTAAATCTGGAGCAACCCGACTGGGGAAGTACCTCGACCTTACAGGAGATAATAACAGCTACACAGCTAAATAATACTTATTTAAAGCAGTGTTGTGTTCCTGTTGGTGAGTAAGGTGAACAGAGCTCCTGGGGGGGAAGATTGGTTGGGAAGGGGGTTAGGTTCGGCAACACGCTTGCGATGCTTCTGGTGTTGTAGGCGTCTATAGCTACGGTAACCATTTACCACAAAGCGGACCGTTCGCTTATTCGCTACTTTTTTAATATGAAAAAAAAAGGTTTAGAGCCTAATTAGCCATGACTTTCCACTGAGAACTGGCGAACAAATATCTTTTAGATTACGTCAAAATACGTGTACTTTTATTGAATACACTTGTGTCTAGTAACTAATATAAACCACAACGTCAACGTAAAGTTACTCTAAGTGACAACAAATTAAACATTAGAACTTTAAATCCCATGGGAGACCGCGGGTAACGCCTAGTATATTATAAAACAAGCACTATTAAGTGTAGGTAATCACGCCAACAGCGGGTCAAGGCCGTGTATAATAGCTATGAAAACGCTTGTTTACGCTTTTCTCTTACGTTATTCGCGAATGAAAACGAAATGGAAAATATAATGGGAATGTTGGAGCATGCAATAATCGTTACTTTATTAACCGATATACAAAAAAGGTGGAGGTTCACAATTAGCTTGTATTGTATGTTACCTCAGAACTTTTTACTGGGTGGACCGATTATGATGTTTTTTTATGGAAAGGTGGTGCGTGTCATGTACTTTTCGAGTTATATTTAATAGCGCGTATTAACTTGACAAATTTTTCATGTACCCACGTTGTATTACTACTCGATGTAATTGAAGTCGGTTTTTTTTCGTTTGCGAGCAAACACAATTATTCAGGTCGAATTCCTCCATTTGATAAAATTTATCTTGTAAATAAGTTACTGATAGAGCATCAATATTTGACTAGAAGTAGCTCCGTGTTTAACCTTATTATCGCCTCTTAAACACAATTATTCAGGTCGCATTCTATCATTTGATAAAATTTATCTTGTAAATAAGTTACTGATAGAACATTAAATATTTGACTGGAAGTAGCATGTTTAACCTTATTCTCCTCTCGCCTTTTATATAAGTACAGTACAAAATAAGATCTGCCCTATTTTAATTTGGCCATTATCAATGTTTAATAGATAATGGGTTTGGTGCGAACTTTCACTTCAAAAATATGGCATACTCCAAATATTTTAATAAAAACAATAGCTCAATATTATTCAATTGAAAAGTAATCTTGTTTCTTAAGAACCTTCTACCACGTAAACATTTACATAAATTCTAAGAACTCTTATATCCGTAACCGAATCTATCGGATAATCCGAAATATTCACCCATCTTCTTTTTTTTTCAACGAGTATTGCGGACCTTCTTCCCGATTCTTCCCTGCAGAATCTGCGTTCCGAATCAGTGATATCTTCACTTTTAACCATAATTAATAATTTAATTGGAAAGATGCTTTTGAAGCCTATTTGAATGTTAACTTTAATTTTGGTATCCGTAATAATTAAAATAGTGGATATAATATTATTCAAATATATCCGAAACCATATCCGAAATGCCATATCCATAATATCCATAACATCTCTGCACCAATTAATCACAAAACCTCAACATCTACTACACGACTAGTACACAGTAACAAAGAAAAGCTACACAAACAGAAAGCTCGCTCGTCCTAGATTCCCATCTCAATACGGGTCAGGGACGGCGGATAATGATTACTCTTGTAACTGATTGTAATGGAAATCGCTTGGGTTTGCACGTTGGCGCAGTCGGTAATGACGCTGTATTCTGCTTAGGTGTTGCAGATTCGTATCCATATAGTTTTGTAATTAAACATATTTTTGAAGTAAAACCTCTTTACGCACGCTTGACTTGGGCAGTGAGCTGGTGAATGCGTGACGAAAGCGTTATGAAAAATGTGATCGGGCGAAGCGAACGATACTTATATTAGGGAACATATCTACTAACCCGATGCATGCATTGTGAAGCTACCGTCTATTCGGAATGTAGATTTGGCTGAAAAGAATCGGCAAGAAAATTATTACTTTCTAAAAAAGACACAAGAAGTAAAACAACGGATCTAGACTGTATATAAAAATATATAATAACATATATAATAAAACGGACCCAAGCAAACATTTTTTTAATAAATAAATAATAAATAAATATGTACACAATACACACACGGTCGTCTGTTCCTAAAGTAAGCAACTCAATGCTTGGGTTATAGGTAACAGCCGACTGGTGTATTGACATTTTTTTCGATAAACATACTTATAAATAATACATATATAAATAAATATTTATATTACACCCCAGACTCGGGGTGGGAATCGAACCCACAACCCTCGAAGTAGAAAGCAGGGTCACTACAAACTGCGCCAAAGGGTCACATTAGGTAAATAGAAACGCATTGAGAACTTTATTTAAAGTCGGATAAACAAAGGATAAACGAAGCAACAAAAGCGGCTGGTCACGAAAAAAGTCAAAAAACAACTTCGTCCTGTCTTCGTCCGAACAATGAAAACGTACCGCGTGACCCGATCGCTGAAAAACCTTTTCAGCGCTTTTTAGAGGCAGTCGTCTGTGATCAGTGCTCTTCTATTTTTGATAATGTTTGAAAATGTGAGCATGTATGTATGTGTAAGTATTACATAACATATGCTAGATACTGTATTTATGTAAGTCATTTAGTACGTTGGGGAATAAGCTGGTGAATGCGTGACGAGAGCGTTACGAAAAGTGTGATCGGGCGAGGCGAACGGAAGTTAAGAAAGATATAAGTTAGTCAAAGAGAAAGAGTTACGTAGAGATTTACTTAAGTCGTGTGGTCTAAAGCACTACTTGTTTTTTTGTTATGTACTAAGTATAATCAGCATGTAAACGGTTCACTGTTCGGCAAATAGCTCTTCTCTATGTTAAAGAGAGTCACACTATTCCACTGAAACTTAATCGACCATTTCTTTATCATGAGCAACAATCGCTATCTGCTATCAGCAGCTAATGATAGAATTATGAACGATGAGATCTGCCTTAATCGAGAACTGAACATGCGACCATCAGCATTAAAGCTACTATCACTGCACCTATTAAATATAAGCCCAATTTCGTTCTAACTTCTATATGTTACGTAATAAATTTAAAATAACCTTTTTATAAATTCTAAACTATTGATAAAAAATAAAATTATACGTAAAATTCAATTTTCCTAATAGAAACACGTAACAATTACTCGTGAATCACACGAAGGTAGCGTATTCCCGGAGTGCTCGCTAATAAATATTTAATAAGCCGTTTGAATATTTAAACACACTTACACTCCGCAAAGGTGTTCTAACGTGAATAAATAACGCCTTGAACTCAACTGCCCCAGTGCGATGTTATCCTCTGGGGCAAAGACTAATTCATAGATACTGACCGTTGACCATTTATCAAAATTCGCGAAAACCGTACTATAATTATATATTAAATTAAAACAACTTTTTCTGATTTTATCGTGGTTTATTTTGTTTTATAGATGTCCGACGTTTCGGATACTTTACAACAAGTTTAATTGGCTAGAGCATCGACACAGTCAGTCGGAGATGCAGGTTCGATCCCCGTTGGAACGGTCGATTTTTGATATGATATTAAAAAATATTTAGAGCCGTACGCTTGTTTGCCGACCTAGTTGTATAAAAAATACAAAGCCAAAGAAAATTAATTATAAATTAAATACTGAACAATAGTATATTAGTGCCCCAGTTGCTCGAAAGTGTCTCCCGGACAAAAGCGCGTCACGTAACCGGGTCACGGGCACTCCGTTTATTATCATGTTAGTTTTAATGTATAATTAAAAAACTTTATTTTAATACATTTTATAAGCGACAAGTACAATGTGAGGTAAAGTTCACGTGTAATTAAAACGGGTGGTACATTACATCGCTCCTCGCTCGTGTTTATAACTACGAGTTTATAATAAAACTTGAACTGAAATTAATTAGGCTTTAAACAAGACGTTTCGTGGTAAGAAAAAGCTCTTATTTCCATAAAGGAAAAAGATTGTAGCTTAAGCCACGCTGTCATATGCGCCACGCTGCTTCACAATGGATCGGCGTATAACCATGTATATGAATATAACTTCAACAGTAATTTTAATCACACACACACAGAATAAAACAAAGTCGCTTCCCGTTGTCTGCTTAGATCTTTCAAATTACGCAACGGATTTATATGCGGCTTTCTTTAGTAAATAATGATTGTAGAGGAAGGTTTATATGTATAATGCATGCATAATATAGTAGAGGAACACTGATAGTTTTTGTTACCGTGCGAAACCGGGGCGGGTCGCTAGTTAGGTGATAAAAAACTCATCACCATTTGATTCAGGTTGAGAATATTATTTGCCATTAAGTCCGGCTTTATTCCGTTTTCGATTTGGTCAAAAGAAAACTAAAATAATGATATATCACATTTTCCGCGAATCTTAAATAAGAAACATAGGATTATCATCACAAAATATTATCAGAAATAACTTCTATATATTAATGGAGTAACGCAACTAGTGACATGTAACCTAGTTACAAAAATATCCAGCGCAGTCAACGCACGTCCAGAGGAATGTCCATTACGCTCGGTGACGATAATAATTAATGCTGCATCATTTTGCTTGTCCTTTATTTAAACCTAGTTCATTTTAAAAAGTTAGCAGATTGTCTTTGTGATTCTAGTCTTCCTACGGCTCATCGAAGTATTTTCAAGCGGTTTCTACAGGTTATGTTGGACAATTCTCTTCAGTGACGTAGCGAGCTTAACTCACACCTGGGGGGGAACAATACCATATTAGCCCCGTACCCCATACGAAAACCATATAATATGTCCAGCAAAATTAATGTAACAGAATACCAATTTAATAAGCTTGAGTGATTAAAAGCTAGCTATACGGTTTATATTCTGCCTTCGAATAAATGACAATGCTTCTGACTTTCGTTCTTGACTCTAGTGGCTCCCAATGTCTTTCTGAAGTAACCTGTTAACCTTTTATATGCCTTATTTGACCCAAGGGCTTCTTTTTTTTTTTAAAGAAAAAAATGTATTTTTTGTTGACTACCACTACATAGTATAAAACAAAGTCACTTTCTCTGTCCCTATGTATGTTTAAATCTTTAAAACTACGTAACGGATTTTGATGCAGTTTTTTTTAATAGATAGAGTGATTGAATGGGAAGGTTTATATGTATAATACATGCATAATATAATAAAGGAACACTGATAGTTTTTGCAACCGTGCGAAGCCGGGGCGGGTCGCTAGTTAGGTATATGTTTTAAAGGAGACTAATACTAAAATTGCCTGTTCGTAAGATAGACTTCTATGTTCAGTCAGTTAAATTATGGAATGGTCTACCATTAAAAACACCATTTCCACCTACAAACTATAATACCATCCCTTGTACAATTTGTAATTATCTTGAACTTATCATTTGTAAGTGATAAACAATAAAGGATAAATAATAAAAAAAATGGTACGCCTTTAAACCCATCTATTTCAGGCGTTACTTACCGTTATTGGTCAAAAAAAAGACCCTAGAGCAGGGGTGTCAAACTCAATTTTGCAATAAAATGTGTAGGCAAATAAAAAAAGATGTACTGAATTATTATAACATTTTATTTATTTAATAATGTAGTATATAATACACGGTTGTTAAAAATCATATCAAGTTGCGGCCGTATCTTTGACATCCCTGCATTAGAGGTTCTATTCTTTTTTTTTTTTTATATAAGTAATATACATCCACGGGCTTTTGAACCCATGTCCTTTTTTTGTTTTGTGTTTGCAGACAAACGAAAAAAAAAACGACTTTCATTACATCGACAAGTAATACAATGTAGATCGACGAAAAAATAATCAAGTAATTACACGTTATCAAAGATTACTCAAAAAGTAGTTATCAGATCTCGATAAAATTTAAATGTGACACATGATAAACATCAGCTATCGATTAAATTAAAAATTATCAAAATCGGTACACCCGCTCAAAAGTTCTGATGTAACATACATAAAAAAATACAGTCGAATTGAGAACCTCCTCCTTTTTTGGAAGTCGGTTAAAAACATTTTTTAAAATCAAGGTAGGCGTCATCATTGTTTAAGTTGGACTAACTTAATGTCTCCAACAGATACGTGAGTCCACCGACCGGTTCTTATACTAACGTATGAGACATTTTTTTTGTTAACTATTCTATTATTTAATCTAGATGTATAAATTTATCTACGATTTTTTTTATTATTACTATATGTATTTTTTTTCTTATTTTTTTTTTCTTTTTTGTTAAGTTATTTTATATAATGATATCTTCCATTGTCCATTATCTAACGAACAACACATTTCCTAATAATAATATACTTATATCTAACTCAATCTTACATTATTTACATGCGTAAACGTTTTCTTAAATATATATATTTTAATATTATATCACCACCTACTGCCCCCAAGTAAAGCAACCTATTCGCATTTTATTTTATTCGCATTTTATTAGAGGTTCTATTCCGTACCTATATACTTTGCTGAATAATGTTTATTTTTTATACGTTTGTACTTTTTCATGGTACTAAAGTGGCACACAAGTGTACGGTCTGTTTGATGGACCCCTGCAAGACCAGGAGCATTTCTTGTGTTCTCCCCAGGAATTTAGGCCACCTTACCCAAGACAGAGGAACACAACACTGCTTGAAAGTAGTACTATTGCCCTGCTCTGCCCTACTTCAACAATACAATATGTAAATGACTACTACTGACTAAACTTTAGTGTATTTTCCCCACCATTCAGTGCTACGTCGGATAGAGATGGCCCCCAACAGCGGTAAGGTGACGCTGTATTTGGGCTCGCGGGACGGTAGCGACACGATATCTCGCGTCGGTCGACAGTGCTTCAATATACACGTCGTGGGACCTAAAACTAAAACTAAGCCGGCTTATGCGAAGATAATTGACTACTACAGACCTTATATTAAAGATACGCAGGTAAGAAGTAATAGTAAATAAATTACAGCTCATACTTACACCACTGTTTACAAAGGTACATACTTATATATACCTTTCAGAATTTATTATATATATTTTTGGTAGTATGTTTTATAACTGAGCTGTGAAAAATGTAAATTACATTACATAGAAACAATATAACTTATTTTATAAATATCGAAATTGTTTATATTTTTGTAAATAATATCTTTTACTAAGTAACAAAACAAAAAAAAAAATATTGTTATAAACTACTCAAATATTATTTCTATGAAAATATACAGCACCAAACAATTCCAGGTGTACACAATACCAGAAGACTGCCCATCGCAAATATCAGAAAGTAAGAACAACTACCACGCGTCAGATAACCTCTTCAACGAGGCCAGGTCTCTCGCAGACGACGGAGAGATTGTCATATCTTACGAGTATTCCTTCGAAGACATACCTGAAGGGATACCCCTCGACGACCCGATCTACGATTACGATAATCTAATCAAAAGAAATGATTACAAAATCATTAATGATGTTAAAACTAATGATAAATTTGAAAAAATAATTTCTCATCAAGAATATGCACAAAATGCTTCTCTGAATCTGAATAGTCAAGATACTAAAACAGAACTTCAAAAACCTGAAAAAGAAAATACAGTAAAAGCAACTACAGAACTAAATGACGAAAACGATCAGAAAACAGCAAAAACAGAAACAATACAAAATATACAAGTAATAGATGAACTTAAAAATGTAACTAAAGATGTAAACACACAAACAGTAAAAGGTTCAATGAAACAAGACGTTAGTAGCTCATTATCCACATTCCACGTAATAGATACAGAGAAAGATCTAGAATTCCCAACAGGTTTGGAAGGACCGATACCGTCCATAGCGTTACCGCCGAAAGATTTCATTCCGCCTCCCATCACAGGTTTGTATCGTTCAAATTGTTATGAACTTATAACTTCCTCAGAAATTCTACTAGACTACGATCACGATTTAGCCTGTAACATCCCACAGCTGGGCATAGGCCTCTTTCACTATGCAGAAGAAGGATCGAATCATAATCCATTACTCTGGTACTGCAGACAATTTTGTTGCATCAAGTAGAGATTGCTATTAGGCGAATGACATCTAGAATCGCTTCAGCCTGTAATATCTCACTGCTGGGCATAGGCCTCTTTCCCCATGTAGGAGAAGGATCAGAGCTTAATCCACCACGCTGCTCCAATGCGGTTTGGTGGATATATTCCCTACTATGAGTAACGATCGCTATCAGGTGTACATGATAACAACCGGGACCGACGGCTTAACGTGCTCTCCGAGGCACGGTGGGGAAACCCACAAGGACTGCACAAACACCCAGACCACGGCAAACACCTGTATGGCCAATACAAATGTTTGTCATGTGCGGGGATCGAACCCGCAACCGTCAGCGCAACAGGCACAATCCATGGCTGTGACCGTTGCGCCAACGCGGCGTCTAGAATAGAAAGTAAAAATTACCAATTATAGCTGAAATAAGAATCGAAGCCACAATCGTCAGGGATAAGGTTATCACTTAGAACAGCTGTCAAAATAGTAGCGTTGTTAAAAGTCATTAACCTTAAAGAATAACAACAAAGTGATGTCTTTATTATATTTTTTAGAACCTAATAATTTTAGTTTTGCTTTAGATTGATAATTTTACATTTAAGTTTTGCTTTTCTATGTTATTTGAAAAATGCTTTTGTCGATAACTTTGTCTATCATTTTAATGATTGTGTGATTTAAATTTCCTACATACTGAATCTTTATAATATGAAGTTAGTTTTAATATCCATTTATCAACAAAACTGTATTGTCAGACCTTTAATTATAGCGACCAATAATCTAATTTATACAATCCTTTTCTCTATTTATAGATCAACAAACAGAATCGAACTGGCGATCGTTCCCAGCTGTGTACTACGATCAAAAACCACGTCAATCAGTTTACTTCCAACACAGTTATCACGGACATTCTAAATCAATTGTTACTTAAACTATTAAGTTTTAAAATAATTTAGCAGATATCTCCAAATTGTGAATTAAAACTTTGTATAATATCTAAGATTTTATTTTTGTGTTACCCACATTAGGAATTCTAAACATTTTTTGAATATCATATCAAAAATTGACCGCTCCAGCGGGGTTCGAACCCGCGTCTCCGACGTACCGTGTCGGCGCTCTAGCCAATTAAGCTATGGAACGATGCACCCGCTCGAGCGAAATTTTCGATATGATAATTTTTAATTTTGGTTTAAGCGAACCGTGGCGCCGTCTATAGTGAGCTCTTTACAGAAACCCGTAACTATTCAAAGTTTCATATTACAATGAAAATCTTTGACAGGAGACGACACCGTGCTATTTTTAATATCTAAGATTTTATTTTTGTGTTACCCCGCTGGAGCGGTCAATTTTTGATATGATATTCAAAAAATGTTTAGAATTCCTAATGTGGGTAACACAAAAATAAAATCTTAGATATTAAAAATAGCATGGTGTCGTCTCCTGTCAAAGATTTTCATTGTAATATGAAACTTTGAATAGTTACGGGTTTCTGTAAAGAGCTCACTATAGACGGCGCCACGGTTCGCTTAAACCGAAAATAAAAATTATCATATCGAAAATTTCGCTCGAGCGGGTGCATCGTTCCATAGCTTAATTGGCTAGAGCGCCGACACGGTACGTCGGAGACGCGGGTTCGAACCCCGCTGGAGCGGTCAATTTTTGATATGATATTCAAAAAATGTTTAAAACTTTGTATACTTAAGAAAATGACTAAAACGTGGCTGATATGTCACTCAAAGCATTTATATTTAACTACCCCTTAGTTATATGTAATTATTTTTAATAAATAAGACTGAAATATGAATTGCATACCACTGGCTACATCTATGGTAGCTCAACCATTAATCGAGCTAATTGTGGTTGCGCTACCAATTGACCAGAAGTTAATTGAATGTTTGTTATTAGCGTATAAGATAATTTATTTTTAAATAAGATGTAATGAACAGCGGGACGGGCTGTGAGTATTTTTATCATTATATTTGCCAGCGGAAGTTGTATTGATAACGAAATAAGTTCCACGAAATGTGTAGAGGAAATTAAAGTTATTTTATCTAAAAACACGAATGATTTTTATTTTTACGTATAACCTCAATAATAATAGCTTTTTATTTATTTATATTTATATTTATGTACATGAAATTAATTTATACGGATTTACCACTTACAGTCTTACATTAATTGACATTTAAACAAGTTACATTAATCTATACAAATAAATCAAATTGGAGTTTCTGTTTGTAATATTAAATAACCGCTTTTGTACTAAATGCATATGGATGTTATACACTGTACATACACCAAAATAACATTTTTTACAACTTTTGTCTGACTGTCTGTCTGTTTGTTTCGGCTAATCTCTAAAACGGCTGGACCGATTTTGACGGGACTTTCACTGGTTGATAGCTAATGTAGTAAGGAGTAACTAGGCTACTTTTATTTTAGAAATTTATCTATTTTATAGCTCTACGAACTGAACAATAACTTTTTGTTAAATTTCACGCGGACGAAGTCGCGGGCACAGCTAGTTTATTTAAATATATATATATATATATATATATATATATATACAAGCGAGAGGCTAGCAGCCTATTTTGTGCCTAAGTGCTTTTATTTTACTAATTTTTGCCCACTTTCGTCTCTCATATGTGGATGTTGAATTAATCTCCGACCTTTCTCCTAGATAGAGAGAGAGGCCTATGCCCAGCAGTGGGATGTTACAGGCTGAATTATAATAGTATCTCCTATATTCCAGCTCGATATTTTTATATGATTTTTTTAAAATACATTTTTAGTTCATCCTTAGTTTCCTTTTTATTAAAATACCTCTCACATATTTTTTGTATTTAAACTGACTTACTAGACTCGAATCTTCTCGTGATATGCGCCCGCATGTTTACTAATTGAGTCATTTGTCCCAATTATAACATTAACAAACTCCTTTATAAGCACTCTAATTAGACCCAATAGTTCAACCACCATAAGTCCTAATTGAAGATCATTGGATCAAAAAGAAGCCTATCTTTTAATCTTGGTTTCCATTTGACAAATGTCCAATTATATTTCAATAGATATTTTATCGTAAGGAAGTAACTATACACTGCTAAAATACCGCTGTTTTATTCACACATGGTCCACACCCAACTGCTGGACTTTTTCGGAAATTTCCTACCAGAAGTAACTACTGCTATCGGGTATTTTTAATAACATCTTTTTATAGATATATGATAGCTTTCTGAAGCGCGGTAGAGACCTAAAAATCTACAAGAATATTCAAAGAGACCAAAAACAGATTTATAAATATAAATATCTTCACGAGTAGAAATCAAACCAGCGACTGCCGGCGTTAAAATGTCACAAGGAGTCAACTACCGTACATATTTGCATACTATTTGTTAATTGGATTATAAACAAAATAATTGTGTTTGCTCGCAAACGAAAAAAAACCGACTTCAATTACATCGACGAGTAATACAACGTAGATCGACGAAAAAATAGTCAAGTAACTACGCGTTATCAAAGATTACTCAAAAAGTAGTTATTAGATCTCGATAAAATTTATATGTGACCACATGATAAACATCAACTTTCGATTAAATCAAAAATTATCAAAATCGGTACACCCAGTAAAAAGTTATCGCGGATTTTCGAGAGTTTCCCTCGATTTCTCTGGGATCCCATCATCAGATCCTGGTTTCCTTATCATGGTACCAAACTAGGGATATTTCCTTTCCAACAAAAAAAGAATTATCAAAATCGGTACATCCAGTAGAAAGTTATGCGGTATAATACAACGTAAGTCGACGAAAAAAGCGTCAAGTAAAAACGCATTATTAGATATAACTCGAAAAGTAGTTGTTAGATCTCAAATAAATTTAAATGGGACCAATTGACACACACCACCTTTCGATTAAAAAAAAATTTTGTCGAAATCGGTCCACCCGGACAAAAATTCTGATGCAACATATTGTATCACTTTAAAACGATGAGTAGGTACAAACGATTGAAACCCACCGCTAAAATCGTCAAGTGAAATTGTTTGTAAAAGCGCCGTGACTCATGTTATTGGAAAACCATTACCCGATAGTCCTTGACACACAAAATTAATTTCCACTCGAGAAAAATAAACGCCAATCAATCTTGTTACATTTCGGCGAAATTCTGCCGAATACTTTTTAGTCGATTTGCTCAAAATTCAATACTGCTGTTTCGGAAGCGAATTCATCGCTCCCGGAACACTTCGATGAACTTTCATCATTTTAAAACCGAGAACAATTTCATTGGTTTGGTATTTTAACGAGATTTGAAATTCGAAAGCCTGCGAGGTGTTTTTATTAAATTACCTTTGAGTAGAACAAAAATAGAAATTATCGATTGTAATCAAGACTCGTTACTTAGGAAATATAATTCATAACAAAATTATTACAGACTAATTAAGACTTAGCACGCACTATTTTAGTAATTATTTAAGTTTCTCTCTTTTTAATTGTTATTTATGTTTATTTTATTTATTTATTTATAATATTGGTTATTAGAAATATTCGTACTAAGGGGCTAAAATACGAGATGAAGATTTTTATTCACGTTCGCTATTTTAAAAGTTAAAATTGCTATTTTATTCTATTAAAAGTAAAATACGTGTTTCAGTGTTTTAGGACATTTCACCGTTAAGATTGTACGCAAAGGTTTGTACGAGAGTGCAGTCGCCTGAGCAATTTATATGTATATACTTTTAACCGAATCCCAAAAAAAGAAAATTATCAATTCAAACATGAGTTCACGCCATTTTTGGCGTGAACTAGTGTAGGCCTATGTCCAGCAGTGGACTGTGATAAGCTGAAATGATGATGATGATGATATTAATTCGATTGTATTTTTTATAATTAAGGAGATGAAATAATAATATTTTTTTAAGTTACTGTCTTGCTTAAATCAGTCATCCATAAAGTTTTTTTTAACCTAAGCTGTGACCAGGCCTATAAAAAAAATGTTTCTAAATATCACATATTCAGTACCTACATCTTTGACCTAGGAACAATTTTAATACAAAAATAATTAGTGGATACGTAAGTAAGAATTTCCCCGTGGGAACAACATTTATACATAACGTACATATATTTTACACAGGGTTAAAATATAAGAGTTATAACAGAAGTAGCAGATTTTTAAGCCCTCCTAAAGAAGAGCATGTATAAATAAATAGTAACCTTAAATTACATGAGTCACAACTCAGTTTCCTGCGGGACAAGTTAATAATTACAGTAAGACCACGTTCCGACATCATCGATTGTCCTTCAGAATGGAGGCCATCGCATCGCTGAGAACAGGAAACCTGTGTCATTAACGAATAAACTACACGCAGGCGTTATATTGAAACAAGTTTTTGTTTTAAATTCAATAACTATGGTACAAAGTAAAACCACATCCGACTTATAGTTCCAGCCTAAATAAGTCTGACGCGCTTTTAAAACTCGATACATACTTGTTACTATAATAATTCGCGTAATTTCGCGTAATTTCCGTTCACGTGGGAATATCGAAATAAAAAGATGTCTGGGTTATTCTAGATCACCAGCTATCTATGTACCACGTTTTTATTAAAATCGGTCTAATGGTTTTTTCCTAAAAGAGTAACAAACATACATTTTGAATATCATTGCATACTTAGCATTCATATTATTATTTACAATTGTTTTTAATTATTTTTTAATAGTCGAATACTTTTAATTATTGTAAAATAAAACAAATTTTATTCAATATTAAAAATAAATAAAAAAGATCAAAGTTATCCAGCCTGAAAACGTTTCCTTGTAAAGTTTTTTTAATTTCATAAAAATAGCTCAAATCATGCATTTTGATACATCAAAAAAATATACATATTATCGGTAACAGAAATCAACTTATATACGGAGAAATTATATTATTTATAGCGCAATCTTAATGGTCTCTATAGAATAAATTTATACTAATTTTATTTCGTATTTATTATACATAAAATTTATACTGTTTCGCAGAATATTCATACACCGTTACCGATCTACTTTCTTCTGATACAAATGAAAGATAAAATAAATAAATAAATATATTTTTTTTGCAATAAATTTACGTATAAATATTAGTATACAACAGACTCGGGGCGGGAAACAAACTCGTAACCTACTATGGAGAAAGCAGGGTCACTACAAACAGCGCCAACGGGCAAGTAGGTATGAACTATGTATCAAAATACAATGTGCTATTTAGTTTTCCGCTCACGTGTATCTTTGACTGCATCGTTTTCACCTACCAAAATATAGCCTATATCAATTGTGTTTAACATTTATTAATTATTAAAGGAAATAAATATTTTTACTCTATAGTATCAAAATGTAAATCAATTTTAAAATGCATTTTATAAAAACATTAACTTAGTCATCACATCATTACAACATTACACAAAACTGCATTCAATTTAAATTCGATTAACAAGTCGCGGTGTCAGCGACGCGGATGACTCACGTAAGGAAAGATACGTCACTACGTGTCCTCTCTGAATACTAACTTAATTACCAAAAACATTACTTAGGTTGAATTGAAATAACTATAACTTACTATAGATGTTAGTAAATCTATCTAATTGAGTTCGTCTGATTCTTTAAATTGTAAAATCTAAAGGAATTCTTCATAGCGTCATTAATTCCATGACGTTATCGCCACTAAATACGCGACCGTAGTTAATGTCTAATGCCACACCCTATACTTGTTTATAGAACATAAATAAACAATATTTTAGCACATATTTGGTCAAACAAAATAAAAAAAAATAAAAAAGTTGTTAGCAACATTTTAATATATATTTTTATTCAAATGAATTCAATCATACATTACAGAATACTTGAATTTTCAATGTACGTTCTTTAAATTATAATAATAATTACAAAATAAACCGTATTGGCATTTCATCATTACATACATATAAAAGTTATGCTTTCATCGCACTTTCAATGTCATAGCCGTATGGACAATAATTTCTACCGACCTTCAACATTTCTGCAAACGTGGCCTTTGAGCAAACCTCCACATGTTTTTTTTTAATTTTATAAAATCAATATATTGTGCTCTACGCCCATATAGTCAGCATTAAAGCTATGTGGACATTCTTTTTAAATTAACTACAATTAAATGCACCATTTGAAACTTATCGACTTTCCTTTATCAATTTTATGCAGTACTATTATGCAAGCAATATTCAAGAACTAATACAAATAAATAATACTGTCGTTCAATGATACAATGGATGGACTAGTGTTTCATATAGTCATCACTGCTCGTTCAACACTAATAAGGTTTTAAGTAAATATTCTCTGTAATTGACATATCTTTTGAAAGTAACATAATCAAATGTATATTGCTCACACAACAATAACCTCTTGCAACAACTTTTACAAATCAAAATTTGAAATAGTTGACGATTGACGTTTGCTTGTCCGTCGGGAGCCTACTCCGGCCAGACCTAGTACAAACGGTTCTCTATGTTTCGTCACTACAAACTGAAATGGACAGGGTTTAGTACTCTCTCTGAAATTAAAAATATTTCTTAATTCCACTTTAAAGCGGGCGAAGCGGTCAATATCCTTTTGTAATGAGAGTAACAAAATGCAATAAAATTTAACAGTTACAATAGCGATTTCTCTATACTCATAGATAAATACGCGCCGGGGGGCGACATCCCTCGGAGCCAGTAAACATTTGAACAAGATTTACTCTTACGAGAATATGTACAGAGGCATGGAGCAACCGCTGCAGCTCAGAGCGCAGCGGCAGGACATCATTGGCTCTTGAGCTCCTTACCGATCGTGTAGGAGACGAGCCTCGCCCAGTCGATCTTGCTTCGGGTCACGGGCAACTGTCGCCGCAGCGCCTTGAAGGTTGTGTCGCTCATTGTCTTGTAGTTGTCGGATATGGCCGTCTGGTACGCATTCTCCGCGTCACAGACCAGTCTCACGAACTCCTTCGCCGTAGCCGCCTCGCCGTTCGCGACTAGAGGGGCACGCACTTCCTTTGAACTAACCAGTTGAACATTACCGTCTTCGTAGTAGTGTACTTGGACGCGAAGCATTCCGCGAAGCTCTGTCGCCCCGCTACCCACTGTCAGTGACCATACTGAACGCCACCGTCCGTTCCAGTAGTTCTTGGGTTGGAACTGGTGGTCTTCGATGCAGGCAACGAGGGAGACGGCTCCCGATTCGAGAGCTCGTCCGACGACTAAACTCGCACCGTGTTTATAGTGTTCAGCGACGTAGTTCGTCAGCTCCACGTCGAGCGCGGCTCGCCAAGGCTCGGCCACTCGGTCGGGCTCATAGGGCTCGTATTCAGACGCTTCCTTGCGTAAGTGATCGTACTTGAAGGACCGCTTCGATCGCGGGTCGAAGAACCTGCCTCCGCCGAGGTCATTATGATCCGTGATCAACGTATGAAGTTCCGAGCCTTCGAGACGCACGGGCGTGAGCTGGTCCTTGTTGTACTGTGCAAATGCTCCGCTCGCGCCCTCCTTGAGCAGAGTGTCGTTGTTCAGCAATACTCTCACATCATTAAACACTTCATTAAACTCTCCTGGTGGCGAATGTAGTATAAAATCCGAAACAATTCTCACTTTTTCCTGATCACTAATCACTTCGTCACCGTCCGCCGCCATTTTTGGTACTTTTGACACAACCACAGATGAAAAAGAATAACGACCATAAACAATACCAATAAGTACCCTACTCTGACAAATTGATGACGGAAGGAAGTTTATTTAACTATTTCATTTTATAGTGTAACAAGATATAAAATTACTAAAATAGAAACTTTTAATGTGAACGTTTTACTTTGAAAAGATAAGACACTTAATTTTTTTTATTTTAAATAATAAAATCGTAATATTGTTAAACATTTTATAAGACTGTTTATTAGAAATTAGATTTACCTAACGAATACTATCAGTTAAAATATTCAGTCACATTTAGATTTTTTTACGAATTTAATTAATATTTTGTCGGTTCTTAACGTATACAAGGTGTTATGGTTGATTATCTATGCCAGCTCGACCAAAAGCGAATTAAAACATATATAATTAAATTCAGACTAGGCTGTATGGATTATATTTCTTTGCCTTTCCCTATTGGGGATAAATTTTAAAACCACAAAAACAACCTCATAAATTCAGACTAGGCTGTATGGATTATAGTCCTTTGCCTTTCCCTATTGGGGATAAATTTTAAAACAACAACAACCTCATAATGTCAATGTCAATTATCGATGACATTTTACTGAACAAGTTGTGTAACAACTTTGGAACAAATCGAGGATTTTTAAACGATAACAATGCTTTCCTACAAATATTACGATACGCCTGAGGGCCAAGATGTTTATAAAAAAGTATTTGTTACATCAAAATATGCAGCGATAAGCGGTCTAGGAGTAGCAACATACGATGTTCTCATGTACTCGCATCCTAAAGGATTTTTCAATACTGCCTACAGATATGCGTTTTACATGACCCCCATGGTGGGCATGGCAGCTGCTTTCACTGTTACCGCTAACATTGCACAAAATGTAAGAGAAAAGAACGATGTTTGGAACTATTTCCTCGGCGGTGTGACGTCTGGAGCTGTTTTCGGTGCTTGGAAGAAATCAGTAGCAGTCGCAGTTCCAGTGGCCCTCATTCTCGGAGCTATTGGTATGATAAAGAAAACAGCCATTGATAACGACTGGGTACTGGTTCCAGAGATCACCACTGCCCATAAGTCTGTAAGATCTGTAAAGCACGACTGGACTCTTGCTAAAGATATTGAAGAACTTAAATCTTGGAAAACTGGTTAGTTTCCGTCATTTCAAAATAAATTTTATTTCATTAAAATAACAATATTATTTATTATGTAATTATAATGTATGTTAATATTATTATGTTATCTAAAGAAATTACGATGTTTTGCTGTTTTCATTATTCAAATAGAATTAATTTGAATAACAGTACTTTTTATTAATAATTTGTAGCTCCGCTATGCTGACTACTATATTATAATCTGTTGAATGCTTAAAAAATTATTTTTGTTAACATTTATATATTTGTCATAACAAGTTTATTTATTTTTAAGAGACTTAAGAATTGCTCTTATTATTTCAGGTTCCAACTAATCTCGCCAGCAAACAAAACTTATAACAAATAGAATGTAAATACAATGAACATCTTTATTTAATTGTTGTGGAAATATAAGTGTAATGCCATGATTGTGTATTATTTGATAATAAAAATAAATCTTTTATTTAGGTTTCATAATATACATATTGTTTTTATTTATTTCATACATCTTAAAGTAAAATAATGAAAATTAAAATATACAAACAAAGAAGTAGAACTGTTATCTTATAATAGTGAAGTCTTGACTTTTTTTTTATAGGAACCTGGTGCTTGACATTTGGTTCCATTTAAATTTGATCGAGATCTAAGGAGGACTTTTTCAGTTATGTCCAATAATGCGAACTTTACCTATGTAATTGATGTTGGCTTATTTGTTGGCAAGCGCACACACACACACTCCACATACTTCTGAAGACCTATTAATTTGAATTTTAATTGATAGAATTAATCAATATTCAGTCTGTAACATTCTGCTGGTCATAGGCATCTTTTGCCATGTTAGTAAAGCGTCATTCCACCATGCTACTCCCCTGTGGACTGTTAGATATATTTTCTACTAAGAGTAACAATCGCTATAATAGGTCTATGTATTATGCAACTTAGACAGACAGCTTAAAAAGTTATAAATTTTAATATTTATTATTAATTTTGCGAACTTTCATAGCCATTGCGTAAAACAGGATATTTACCATGACTGTAGTTTAAAATAATTTATATTTTTTATATAAATATTCATGCTTTGTTGAAAGTATGGCCACAGGAACATCTTAAAATTCTGTTTTGTCTTTTACGTCTTTAAAATTAATCAATTAAATTGAAAAGTTATTCAGATATCAAGATAATCAAATTGATATTTTAATATTATAAAGCTGGAGTTAAAGAAGGTTATAGGGTATTTTTTTTTTCAAATAACGCGTGTGAAACTGTAGGGCACAGCTAGTAGAATTATATTTTCCTAAATTTTGTCCATTACGTGTAGTCTTTGAAGAGTTAGTTCTAAGGTTAGGTCATCTTAACATATATTGCAATAAAAGTCAATTCTACATCAAATGTTTATTTCTTAAAAAACTAATCAAACAATTGTAATAAGCAATAAACAAAAATGCTGTGAAATATATAAACACACGTTCTATCCGTTGCATTCTAATAAAAAATCTAAAAAATATATATACCTAGGTACATTCGTATTTTTCTTCAAGAATAATACAGAAAAGGAATGTTCAGGTGTTACGACTGGCTGCAAGCGTTGATAAAATTCCTTTCTCATTATTTTTATTAAACAATTATATAATATAAATAAACAACAAAACTTTACAATATAACATACACACGGGATATAATTTTCAATTCTTAACAATAAATAATAGCAATATTTTCTATTAGTAAAATTAGAATATACAGCATATACATAAATCTGATGTAACCATTATTGTATAATTAATAAAACGAAAAAGCATATATTTTTTTTAAATGCAGAACTTCAAGAAGCCAACGCCAGAGCTGAATTAGAAGTTTAAAAAAAAAAACGAATTTTATTGTAACTGTCATTAAATAATTTTCAACAACAAAAGATACATTACCTGTTATAAAAAGAAACGAGAGGACGAATTTTTAAAACGAATAATTTTTTAAATTTTATATTTATTTAACTAGACATCACAATCGTAATTTTTAAATATTGAGCCTTTGCCACGCTTAGATAAAAAGCAGATACAATTATTCACTGCCTCTGGAAAAAATTAAAAGCATTTTTTTTTTAATTATTGTACTATATTACAAATTTAGAAATGTAATCTCATTTACTAAAAATGTAAATTTTCTTTCAGATCACAAATGAAATTTTTTATCAACCTACATCAAAACTTCGAAGTTAATTTCAAATTTCGATATTTATACATAACTGCCTTTAATCAAGCGCGGTAATTTTCTCCTATAAGTATATATTTCTTAATCCAAGGAGAAGAGGCCTTAGCCCAGAAGTGGGACACAAAGATAGTTGAGTAGTATCAATAACAAGTGTTACCAATCTCACACAAACTACAAACACACATAAAAAATCTACTCAAAGTGTAAAAGCTGGAAGAAAATTTGGCACAAACATTTATAACAGCAACAGAGCTTAAACGCCGATAGAAGACTTTAAATTCGTATTTTGACTAATTTTTTAAAACATTTATAATCTCTATTATAACAAAATGTCAAATTCCCGCAATTGTTTTTTAACCTTTTTTAAGAACTTTAATGAATCGACTAAGGGCTGGTTTCACCAGCTGTAGAGAAATATTTATCCGACACATAAGTTACGAATAAACTTTAACAGCAGGAGATAGTATAGGCAATTAGGACCTTGTTTCTCCTTAATTAATAAACTAAAACATTTAGATACATATTTGCGAATAGAATTATCTCATAAGTATAGTAGAATTCGATGGTAAAAAACAATAATATATCAATAACTTTCATCTGTTGGATACCGTTATCCGTCAAATAGCGTTATCCAAACCGGTAAAACAAGCCCTAAGTCATTTAATGACAGATTGATAAGTTTAATAATAATTAATAACCAAAATGTGAGTCAATTCCAAAAAATGTAAATCATCCTAAGTTATTAGACAGAAGAGAAGAAATTGTTAGTAGTTATAAAATCTAAACTATTACTAGTATCGTAATAACCGTTGTAAAAATCTATTTTATTTGTTATTCGTAATTTGTATTAATTACTAATTAAATGAACTGTCGCGTATAATTGAATTAGTTTTGTTAAGTAAATAAACTGCAACAATATATTTAATTAATTAAAAATAATAATTAGTAGGCCTGTTGCATGGTTTGATGTTTAAATTTATCTCCAAAAATAAGCTAAGACTGTTAGTTAGACTTTTTTACTTCTAATTAAAACAGTCAAGTAACATAAGCTACAAGTCTCTGATAACATTGGAGGGTAGAATAAAAAAAAATTGGTTGAAAGGTTGAGAAAAGAAATATTCGAAATACAAATTAAGTTTTATGGTGAAAAAAAATTTTTATCATGAATTTTTATCTGATGAATACAGTTATAAGTCAGATAGCATTATCAGCAACCAGTGGAACAGGCCTTAAATATACAACAGATTAAAAATTGTAAAGAACATTAATGAAATATAAATACCACTATATTTTTCCTATAAATTACATAATAAATTGTGTTACTTGCTATCAGGAGCCGGTGGTTTTCACATCCTATTCAAGCCTTGAAAGTTTTTTTTTTTTTAATTAGTCATACAGAGACATTAAAAGCTTGCGTAGGCTTAGTTTTCTTATACAAGCAATATTGGGGTTAGGACGCGAAATAAAATAATCATCATCATCATCATCATTACAGCCTATACAGTCCACTGCTGGACATAGGCCTCCACAAGTTTACGCTAAAAATAACGTGAACTCATGTGTTTTGCCCATAGTCACCACGCTGGGCAGGCGGGTTGGTGACCGCAGGGCTGGCTTTGTCGCACCGAAGACGCTGCTGCCCGTCTTCGGCCTGTGTATTTCAAAGCCAGCAGTTGGATGGTTATCCCGCCATCGGTCGGCTTCTTAAGTTCCAAGATGGTTGTGGAACCTTGTTAAATAATAAAAATAATAAATTAATTACTTAAAATAACCATTAGATAACCATGGCTACCATTTTTGTTATAATCGATTTTTTTTAGTAGTACTAACAAGTTAGTCAATATATATATTATTTTTTATTTAATTGATATGAGTCCATTGCTAAAATACAATAAAGATAGCAACCAAAGCCTTATTTCAATTGCATGACATGTGAATCATTTAGGGTATGCCACACAAGTGCTGCCAACTGTGAAAAAACCTTAAAGTTCTAAATTTGTGAATTTAGATTTGAAATTCGGTTAAATATGGTCGTATTTAAGTTTAGAAATAGATAAACAATTTCCGTATTGGCTGTAAGTTTTTATATCGTGTCATCTGTGTTTTTGTATACGATTAGCTCGGCATATGACTCATGTGATGGTAAGCAGTTACGGTGGCCTATAGACGCCTGCAACACCAGGGGCACAGCAAGCGCGTTACCGACCCTACCTCTGGCCCTGCCTCGGGATCAGGCGTTATCTTGAAATAATTTATTGATAAACATAATTATTTATCTATATGGCTATCTTTAAATAAATATAATGCCATAAAAATACATAAATAATCCTTTCAAGACGGTTAAACGTTCAGTCACCGGCTCCCTGTAAAATACCGTGTATCCTATCAGTTCATTTTTCCACCTTCTTCGGTTCTCCTTCATTTTCTTCCTCTTCTTCTTCGATTTCTTCGATTTCCTCTATCTCTTCGATCTCTTCTACTTCTATTTCTTCTTCTATTTCCTCATCGGAAAGCTCATCCGCTTTCTAGACAGAAATTCAAATCATATAATTGAAACAATTTGGAGGTTTCTGTTCATGTTTATTTTGGAAAGAAAGAAACGTCCTGATAATATAAAAACAATTTTATTAGAAAATCCATTGACATTGTTTTTTTAAATAGTGACGCATATTGTGCTAAAGCAATATGCATGCCGTAAAAATCTCAAAATTGGTTTCCTTTTCAAACGCTATAGGAACTAAAATTTGCCTTCAAATTTAACAATAAACTCGTTTTACATAATTTTACATGTTACAAAAAAGAATGAATAAAATCAACGTATTTGAGGGTACTTTTGTAATATGGCGGTAGATTGTATAAATCGAAATTGTTATAGAATTACCTCCGCAGCTGGTTGTGTGAGACCACTCGCTGTGGTGAAGTCGTCCATTGTTGATTCTACAATAAGAATGTTAATTAACGCCTACAAAAATGAAATCACTACTTACCAACCACATTTACTGATACAATCGTACTAAAAATTAACCACTCATGATTCATCATCTTTACTGAGGTAGGGCACAGCAGGAAATTTCCTGCTCAAAATATGGAGCAGCCCGACTGGAGTAGTACCTTGATCTTACAGAAGATCACAGCTAAATAATACTGTTTTCAAGCAGTATTGTGTTCCTGTTGGTGAGTAAGGTGACCAGAGCTCCTGGGGGAGTTGGGGATAGGGTCGGCAACCGCTTGCGATGCTTCTGGTGTTGCAGACGTTCATAAGCTACGGTAATCGCTTACCATCAGGTGTTACATTAAAAAAAATGATAGAACTGAAATAAGTCAAATCCTGTGCGTTGAAGATATTTAAAAAATACTTTTTTTTGGAGGTTAAATGACTAAGCTCAAAATCTCAGGTTAAAAGACTCAAGCTATGATTTTTTTTGTATCGTTTATCTCTTGTATCTTATCCGCACACTACGCTTAATCTACTGAATTGATCTCGATTTACGTCCATCATATAATCTATAATTAATGGTATTATGTTTTTATATATATATATATATATATATATATAAACTAGATCGGCAAACAAGTCTATAGCTCATCTGATGGTAAGCGATTACCGTATCTTATAGATGTCTGTGCTGTGTGGCTACGGCACTAAAGAATTTAGCCACCCCCTCTCTTCCCGTGGGTGTCGTAAGAGGCGACTAAGGGATAACACAGTTCTGCTACCACCTTGGAACTTGAGAAGCCGACCGATGGCGGGATAACCATCCAACTGCTGGCTTTGAAATACACAGGCCGAAGACGGGCAGCAGCGTCTTCGGTGCGACAAAGCCAGTACTGCGGTCACCAACCCGCCTGCCCAGCGTGGTGACTATGGGCAAAACACATGAGTTCACGTTATTTTTGGCGTAAACTTGTGGAGGCCTATGTCCAGCAGTGGACTGTATAGGCTGTAATGATGTAATGATAGATGTCTGCAACAGCAGAAACATCGCAAACGCTTTGCCGACCCCATCCCCAATCCCCCAGGAGCTCTAGTCCTTACTCACCAACAGAAACACAACACTGCTTGAAAACAGTATTATCTTCTGTAAGGTCGAGGTACTACCCCAGTCGGTCTGCTCCATATTTTCAAATTTGAACATAGCCGTGGGAACGGCTTGTTATCCATATAAACATACCGAGATCCCTGTCGGGCGTCTCCCGTGGATCGTCCTGTATCAGCGACAGCGTTATCTTACCGCTGACGACCAGCTGAAATACATAATGTGATTTTACTATATTTATGTCTTCGAAACGACTAAACCTAATTGGACATTTTTCGTACAAATTATGGCGGTACGAAGTTCGCCGGGCCATGTAAGTATGCCTAAAACGTAACGTAAAGTGGTGATAATAGGCCATGGACCAAAGAAATGTGAGTTTGCTGTACTGACTTCTAAGAAGAAAATAATAATAATAATGGTTAAGTATTGTATTGACTAGTTTCTAAAGGAGTCACTGTTGAGTTTATTGTCGATTATTCTCATCAGAATCTACATTACGAAAAGTAACTTTGGCGTAGCGTTCACAGCACTGGCTGTTTCGCTGGTGGTCGCGACATTGATCATATAGATGTTTGTCGTCTGGCCGTTTGTTCTTGTGTATTGTGTTTCCGGACCCCCGACACAGGAGAAAATACTACTGAGGGCCATTGAGTGTGAAGCGTTTATATATTTATTTGCATTAACTATAGATAAGTTACGGAGGAACTCACCTGCGCATTTTTCTTGCTAGTCTTCTGTTCGTCGGCACGATCTTCAGCGAAATCAGACACGAGTACGCGAGACTGTTGCGGTATATCCGTTTCCAGATAGATTTCCTTTACATCTTCTGCTTTGTGCTGGAAATATAAATGTCTACGTGGTGTATTATTTTATTTGATAAATATACGTATGGGTATTTTAGTACTGTTTGTTCTGAGTGGGCCCACGTTGGGCGCCAAATTTAATCAAACTTTTTAATATTAACTTTCACGTTCGCTATCAACATTTTTGTTATATGGAGCTTACTACGATTTTCTTTTCGGAAGTAGAGTTGACCACGGCGTCCGCAACGTCATCAAAACATAGGGGTTATGTTATGTTTCAAAATGAAAATCGCGGTAAGTCCCCGTATAAGTAAGTGTTACTAAGTTTTAAATTTTAAAGTATGTTGCAAGACAACGAAAAGAATTGCCAGAAACAGAAAAATTTTGTAAGTAAATATAAAATAGTAATTGATGTCTTACTAAATAATTTACATTATTTATAGTTCTAAAACTTATTCGATAAATTTACTTATTTTGACATTTTTTTATGTATCAAAAAATAATAAATATAAATATGTATCTGTTAGTATTTGTAAAAATTAGTATAAATTAATACTTCAGAATTAGATAGGATACATTTATTTTAAGGTAACAAAAAGACAAACAAAATAAACAATCAACAGGGTACTAAACAGACATGGAATGTGCTTTCTATATTAAACTACGGTGTTAGTTGACTGTCACTATTAATCATTATAAAGACTTGTTAACATACAGGGAAACAAATAAGGAACTACCATTACATAATATCTAAAATGCACTAATAGATTATTAGCAACACTTGATATAAGATGAGGGAAGATTGCATTAGTCTTTATGTATACTATATAGAAACTATTAATTACACTGAATATTCGAAAAACCGATTATGGGTTTAAACAAATTAATTTTAAAATATAACGATTATTAAATAAATATATGCAAAACTACCTGAGAATTAAAAAAAAATCTACATTCTTGCCATTAAAATTTTTTAATGATTCAGACTGTTTAGTTTTTTACTCAAAGAAATTTTTACGCAATTCATACCAAGAATTAAAAAAACTACTCTCAATAATATTGTCCCCAAATACCCAATAAAAAGTACGTAAATCTAAATCACTCATACAATGTCTGCACAATATGCACAGTTATACGAGGTCTCACCGGTTTCGGATGTGGGGTGACGGGTGGGGCTTCAGGTTTGTAGGCACTACCGTCTGCTGGGTGAGCGGTCATTTCCATACCTACCACCTGGAATGTAACATGTCCAGATCATAATCTATTATGTAATTTTAAAAATCATCGCTGAAAGTTCCTGCTGGGTATTAGAAAAATTTAATCCCTTTTAAACCGAGTCTGATATAAATTTCATGTATACTCTTAAAGATTGGCATAGATAAAATATGGCGTGAATTAATGGGTTTTTCTTTTAATAACAGCATTTATTATTTAACTAGAGTATAGTTTTAGGTGTTAGAAAGTTAAACTATAAATGAAATATAAGCAGATCGAGGTAATTTAGAAATTGAAAAAGGATTTCTATAATTGCTATATTTACCTTGACACTTTGATTTTCAATATCTTCTAAATTATCCGACTCTTCAATAGAATCATCTTTAATAGCCTCTTCTAATAGTGCTGGAGTAGATTCTTTTTCCCGCTTCTCTTCCTGTTGTATTTCTTGATTTAAAAATTCTTCCGCTAACTTCGTCAGGGGATCTACATTATTCAATCCTATGTCTTCCGTTAAATTATTGAGCTTTTCGTTACTATCTTTAACTTCTTTTTGGTCTACATTAACTTCAGCTTCTGACGTTGAATCTAATTCTACATCATGTAATACTTTGGCAACCACTTCAACTTTATTTTCATGATCCGTTTCTTTGAGCAAGTTATTTGATTCATTCTTTTCCACAGCTTCTTTAAGTTCTGATGTTCCTTCCGTGACTTTTTCAGTTTCAACTTCTTCTTTTACCGGTACAACGGATTCATCAGATCCGTTCTTGGTTTCTACTAGTTCTGAGGACGGCAAGTTTTCGCTTACTTCTACGTTAGGATTTTCTAGATCAGTTTTTGTCTGAGAATGTTCTTTACCTTTTTGTAGTTCGGGAGACTTTTCTTTAGGTTCATGGTACTCACTAGTTACTATATGAACGGGGCCACTATTCAAAAGGATAGTTCCATTTGTGTAAGGACGAGCGTTATCCAGCGCTTCCTAGAAAGACATTTAGCTGTTATTTGGTACGTATGTTTATTTTTAAGTACAAAGCCACAAAAACAAAATCTAAGTACCAAGAAGTATAAATACAAAATGACATCAAACGTCTAGCTACACTTACAACGAGCAAACCTTCTAAAATCTCACTATACTACAGAAATCACGCTAAGAAACATTTGGTCGAATCTCTTTTAATTCTATCACAGGCATAAATCATACCAAAAGCTTAAACTAAGCACACTACAATAGTTTATGCATTGAGATAAATCTATAGATATATAAGCTTCCGTAATTATTATCTTGATTTATGATGCATTTGTTTGTTTGAGTTTTGTTATACTATCGAAAAGGTCGTTATTGTCTTCGACATGTTTACGCTGTTTGAGTTATTGAGGAAATTACGTTTACATTTGTTATTTATGATTTTAGCGACAGTTTTATTGTTATAGTGTTATTATTTGTTTAGTTTATTTAAGCCAGGTAGCTTAGAACAAACAGACAGATGAAATCAGCAAACGACATGGCATGAAGCGAAATAAAATTAAAATAGAATGTAATATTCTAATGCATACAATTTTTTCGAATGATGGAAGTCAATAAAAGGGCATTCTACATATTTATACTTTTTCTGCTACTGTGAAAGATATTTCAAGGAGTCCCTTTTGAATGAAAGGTTAAAAGGCCAAGCGCACTGACGGTAGTATCATTTTTTAATTAATGCAATGAAGGACAAATGCGAATAATGTAATAAAACAATGAAGATAGAAGAAAATTAACCTAGAGCAGGCAAAAACAAAACGAAGAAATAAACCAAGTTATAGACATCGAAATTAAAACAAGCCGATTTCTTACCGGATACACGTTCACGTTCACGTTCAAATGCAATCAACACAAATTATTATATATCTCTTTTTGACATTTGAAATGATAATTATAATACAACAGGCGAGAGAGAGACAGCTAATAATAAATAAGTAGAATAAATTGTGATGGTTGGTTTGTATCCAGAAGAAGATCAGAAGTAAATGGAAAAATGGGCGTAGTTCATTCGTTGATGTCATGCAAAGACCTGTCGTTGCTGGTTTTGTGTGTAGCTCGCCTCCATCTGCTGTTGGACCTCCGCTACCAGACCAGATATGGCCGATACAACTGTCGGCCATAAGTTTAAAATTAGTTACTTTGGCTCAGTTCAACAATTTAAACTTAAAAATATGCAATTGTGATTTTATTAAATTTTATTTTATGTAGGAATAGATCTGACATTCGTTGATTATTCCGTATATTTGGGTTTCATGCCCAAACATCGCTTCTATGTACAGTTTTAATTTTATTAGTCATTCTTGCATAAATAAAACATCGAGTGTTACGCATCGAACAATTCTAATATTAGTAAAATAAAATAAAAAAAGTGTTTATTATAAAATAAATTCTTATTTAAAATCAATATTTCCGAACGAATTTTATTAATTAAAAATTCTGAAAAACAACCACCTAATCAGTAACACATTTTTATCTGAGACCTTGGTAAAGTTCCTGGAACTAATTCGCTTTGGAGTAATTTCATTATTCGAATTTTATTAACTAAAATAATAATTAATGTGAATTTATTGTTATTAACGTTAAAAAAATGTTATGAATGAAACGTAAACAAAGGTTACGTAACGACAAATTTAATGCAGATAAAAATAAACCTTCTCAAAAACAAATAATGAAGGACAAAAAGCCTAAAATAGCTTGACCATCGGAACTCGCTTGCATTCTGGATTACAGCCAAACTGACGGTCGTGGAATGGATCGCATTTGCTATAATATAAACTTTATTTTAAAAGAAATCTGCAACCACTGTTTTAAACATTATAAAGATTTTTTTTTTTGCTATTTTTAAATGGTTTTTTGCTAAGCTTTTGATTGCTTGTGTCTTAGATCTTAGTTCAATGGGTCAGATCTAAAAGTCATTTTTAATGTTATATCGTATTTAGAGTAATTTAGCTCAAATTTATATATCAAGACTTAGTAGTTTGTCTTCAAATACTCAAACAGTTTGAAAAGTAATAATAATAATTAGCACTTAAATAAAATAACAAACAGCTATTTCGTTATTTAACTACTTTAAAAAACAAACATACTCGTAAAAACCGTCACCATGCCGCAAGCGTAAATATTAAAAACAACTGAGGATAACACGCATTACGAATCTAAAAATTTTCTAACTCTTCTCTGAGTAAAAGAGCAAGAAAAATCGACACTAAAATTACGATTCGATATTCCTCTTGTAACATTAAAAATATATTTATAAAGTTTTTAGGTATGCCAAACTTTCCGTGAAGCTGTGGTCGGTAATCAGCAAATCTCATTGATTTTGGAATTTCTTTGAGTGGTTATCGTGATTATAATTTCCTAAGTAGTCCTAAATAGTTCATACTGATATTGATAGCTTCTACCTAATCGTCCCATATTTCTAGTGCACAGTAATTTTTAAGACCTTGCGAATTGATTTGAAATTCATGAACATTGAATAATTTAATCATTTAAAAAGGAGATATAACTAATGAATGATTTAATGGTAATGTAATAATTGTACCTACAACTTAGTAAAAAACTAGTCGTGAGCTTTTGTTCGTGTATCTAATTATGCAACTTTGATTTGTATAACAGAAGTCAGTAACGCAACAGACGTCCAATAAACACATTTTGTTATCCTGTATGTATTTTAACGTTTAATTGCAGTAAAATTTGGAGATCGAGAAATTGATAAATCATAATTACCTCGTATTTAATCTTTGTTCACGCATTTAGCCATATTTCTTAGCAATTAGCTAGATACTTTTAAATTTAGAATATCGAATCGCATCCTGAATTTTTAAAATTTCAAATAATTAATAAAATATATTGATTCCTAAACAATAAGGTACTAGGAGACCATAAACACAAAGACGTTTAACAGTCAAGAGTCATAGAGAAATACTTTTCAGAGTACCGAATTCGTATACATTGTACTAGGACAACATAGAAGCAAAGAGATCTAACAATCAAAAGGGGCATATCGAATCGCATCAGTGTATCAATGTACCGCGTCGCGCCTCGCGAGCTGGCCAACGATCCTTTGCATGGCGCGCTCTGTCTCGGCCAGGCGCGCCTTCAGGGCCGCTAGCTCTGCGTCCCCTGGACATTGCCATTAAATATTTAAGCTTTTTCACTTAATAATATGGCTTTTTCTTATACGTACTAATTGTATTGTTGATTTTTAAAATAGTTTAATTTAATGGGTAAGTAAATATCCGCAGCAAAATGGCTTTCGATGGTTACATTATTTTTAATGAAACAATATATGTAATATATCGAAAACATATTTGTTCTTAGATAACTAGTAATACCAAATTAGTACAGTAACAATTTTGATACTTATATAAGCACACCTCTTTTTATTGCAGCTTTTATGTCAAGTGTACCTAAGGTATATATGGTAGGTATTTCACGATTTAATCTTTCTCCAACATTGAGAAAGAGGTCTATGCCCAGCAGTGGGATGTTACAGGCCCAATTCGATATAATTATGCGATCACGATTTAGAGTAATTTATATGTTTACTTCAAGTAATAAAATAGAACGCTAGCAGTGTATAATCTGAAAAAATTGTTATTTTTTTTTTTTGTATTTTAACTATAATTACGCTTTTCCATGATATTGTAAATTGTTATGTTTATAGTTACGAAAAACTATATTCTTTCAAAAACTTTTCACAATTAACTGCACAGGGCTCGAGGCTCGGTACCGTTAAATACTTAGAATAAAAATACGCCTATTCGTTTTACAACGGAAGTCAATTTTATTCAATAATATAATATATATTAACGACAAAGAATTATTCTTAGAAATTCCGAGAAAATAAAAAGCGTTACAACAAATGTACTGATAAAGGGACATTGATAACGTTATAGAAACGTCGGCAATGGCGTTAAGAGGACTTATTAATAAATATTTTTTGTTATCGCCCAATTAAAAATTATAACTATGACTTTAGCTTGGCCATTCTTATAATGCGATTCTGATGAATGAATAAATAAATGCCTTAAAGGAACGGGATAACATTTTGTGTCAGGTGTTCGAAGACACACAAACGCCCATACATTGACCATTAATCAAACCTTAATTCCAATTATATTAATACTATTTGCATATTAACTTTTGCTAACTAATCGCTGTGTTTATCGCTTATAACTAATGTTATCCATTTGACATGTGTCAAAAATGCAATCTCGCTGCGACCAGACTCAATGAACATTTTCTAATAGTTGTTACAATAAAGATTCATTACAGAAAATAAATATAAATTAATAATTTACTTACTTGTATCTGTCTCTTTGTGTCCTGCAGCGTTTGACAATAATAATTTTCGTTATAAGTTATGTACTTATCAAACATTTTTTTTTTACAGTATTTACGTAACATTGATAAAGGAGTACAATATTAATAGGAAGATTTTTAAATCTGCGCGATTTTCAGTTAGTACTTTTTCTTACGTCAGATTATAAATAAGGCCTTGACTAATTAAAATAAATAATTTTATTTACAAGCTTGAAACATATTCGAACATATATAAATGGACGTACGTCATTAGACTTGTAATTTTCTTTTTATACTTTTAAATTGAATGTCTTAAAAAGGATAGTGTATGTTGTTCTAAAAGTTAAAAGTCGCGAAATCGTGGTTTTAATAGAATTTGGGTTAAACATAAACTTACCCAATTTATCAGGAGATGTTCTCGAGTCATCCCGGAACACCCGTCTTCGGAATTGAGGATCAGGCGTGACGTGGTCGTAGGGCGAGCCGGTACGTTTGAATAGAATCTAAAAAAATGTTGTAACCATAACCATTCTAACAATAAGATTCATAGATTTATTTGCCCCATTCCAAACCAAAATGAATAATCATCGAATATGAACAGTATATAGGCTGTGTGGCTACGGCATTAAAGAAAATAGCCACCCCCTCTCTTCCCGTGGGTGTCGTAAGAGGCGACTAAGGGATAACACCGTTACCACCTTGGAACTTATAAAGCCTACCGATGGCGGGATAACCATCCAACTACTGGATTTGAAATACACAGGGCGAAGACGGGCAGCAGCGTCTTAGGTGCGATAAAGCAAGCCCTGCGGTCACCAACCCGCCTGCCCAGCGTGGTGACTATGGGCAAAGCACATGAGTTTGCGCCATTTATTGGCACGAACTTGTGGAGGCCTATGTCCAGCAGTGGGCTGCAATAGGCTGAAATGATGATGAACACTAGAAACACTTAAAAAGTATCTAGTTAAATCAGGTATATAAAATAGGCATCAAATCCTAAATAGACTCCCTCAAAATCAATTTATCTTTTCTTCTGGAGTCGAGCTTACATTTTGGCTAGCATCTTGTCACGGCGACGTGCTACGTTACAAGTGTGACGGAGATTGATAATGTTTTTTGTTACATAATATAGCGTTATGTTATTTTTGAAGTCATCTGTCAAGATCAAATGATTGATTGATTTTCAAATTAGACAATTTTTTTTTCAAAAAATTACCATATTATTAATTTAATTTTAATTTGTTAAATGACAATGCTAAAGTGCATTTGAAGCCTATTTGAACTTGAAGTATTTCTTTTTTCATTTTGAATGCAAAATTTAAAAAGTAAGTAGTTTAATTTTTATAAAAATAAAAGTGGCAATTAAATAATTTTATAATTGATTCAATAAGTTGTAAAATAACGTTAAAAGTACCGAGATAAATCTTTACTATAACTTAAAAAAAACCGATAACACTTTTCGTAACGCTCTCGTCACGCATTCACCAGCTTACTCCCCAAGTCAAGCGTATGTAAAACAAGTTTTACTTCAAAAAAACATCTTTCTTAAAGCTTACAAAAGAGATCTATGGAATGCTCTTAAAGAATGAAGGTACCAGGCGAACATAAATTACAAAGATAACAGAAGATGTGTAATTTTTTATTTTATTAAAGTAACTGGAGCATCTCACACTGAAGTTACTAGGCGACTATAACCACGTAGGTAGCACGTGAAACAACGTCGTTTTATTGTCTATACTTTTTAGTCGAAAGGTTGGTTTAAGTTTATTTCGTGACCGGAATCGGAATTACTATTTCAATTTGATTACAATCCCTATAACAATTATGTTACTTTAAACCAAAAAAGAATACTATTAGTTTAACAATATTAACTTTTATAATATTAGACGTTCCAGTGATATTTGTGTCTTAACAAGACTTAATTATTCATTTTCCACGCTTGCAAGGAGCCTGTGCTACTGTAGAGATTAAACAATTTATAACCAACGCTACGAATATAATATGTTTAAATATTACTATTTAAATTGTATAGGGATTGTCTGTCATTTAGGAAGGCTCCGGACATTTATTTTATCAGATAATGCAAGAAACTGAGTCAGCTGTATGTAGACTAAAGTACTAGGAAGCCATACGCATGAAAGAGGTTCCCAAACTGATTCCTTAGTCTCGAACTCTAGACACAAAAATTCGAATTGAAATCACGATGTTCACATTCAAATTCATCCGACAGGCAATTGCGCTGAAATGCCTCAAGATGGCAGCACATTTACGTGAATATGTGACTAAAGTACTAGGCGAGCATAACGGTTGAACAATAGACTTAATCCTTACCTTACTAAGCGTGTATACGAAGAAAACGATGATGCAGATAGTGTAGATGGGCATCACGAAGCCCATCGATGACTTCGGTGCCGGCACGGGACCGCCGGGCGAGCCCAACGGTGGTCGCATGCCTGGGATTGGCGGGGGCTGAGGAAAACGATATTATTATTCCTTAAACTTCAAAAAATAAAAAAATAAAATGGCATAGGAATGCAATATGAAATTTAGGCAAAAAAGAAAAAAAATTAAACATTTATATTCTATGTAGGTAGATAAAGATATAAACGTTTTTTTTTTAAAGATTAAATGCAGGGTCTCTCTGACTCTTCTCTTTAGAATCACAGTTCAAATCGATGATAGCTTCACTTCCGACTATTCATCATTAACTCATTAAAACAAATATGTTTAATTGTAAAGTGACGATTCAAAAGTAATTTTAAAGTCTTCTTAAATAAAGTAATTTTTGATTTATCGAATTTTACAATTAATTAGGAGAAAAACATTGTGGGAAAATTCAGAAGAATTCTCAACTATATTACATTATAGCAAACAGTGCTACGTAATGACCACGAACCAATCCCTTTCCTTAATAGAAGCTAAAATTCATCAATATAAAAAAAGAAAGGGTAGTCTTTATATTAAAAGCCGTCATTTTGGAGTTAGATAGGTTAGGGTAACTTTTTTTTTTTTGTAACAAAATTATTTCGATAAACGGTCTAATTTTGAAGTTAGATAGGTTAGGGTAATTTTTTTTTTGTAACGAAATTATGTCGATAAACGGTCTAATTTTGAAGTTAGATAGGTTAGGGTAATTTTTTTTTGTAACGAAATTATGTCGATAAACGGTCTAATTTTGAAGTTAGATAGGTTAAAGTAATTTTTTTGTAACGAAATTATGTCGATAGTTAAATTTTGAGTTTAGATAATTCGACGGCTCTGAACCTAAAAATTAACCAAAAGACGTTAAAAATTTTTTTAGTTATTTAAGCAGCAATAATTAGGCGAGGCGGGAAATTGGAAAAGTGTTGAAAACTTATAAATAAAATATGCGATATTTCATTCATTACAGCCTATACAGTCCACTGCTGGACATAGGCCTCCACAAGTTTACGCCAAAAATAACGTGAACTTATGTGTTTTGCCCATAGTCACCACGCTGGGCAGGCGGGTTGGTGACCGCAGTACTGGCTTTGTCGCACCGAAGACGCTGCTGCCCGTCTTCGGCCTGTGTATTTCAAAGCCAGCAGTTGGATGGTTATCCCGCCATCGGTCGGCTTCTTAAGTCCCAAGGTGGTTGTGGAACCTTGTTATCCCTTAGTCGCCTCTTACGACACCCACAGGAAGAGAGGGGCTGGCTAAATTCTTTAGTGCCGTAGCCACACAGCACGATATAGCAAATATGCGATATGATGTACAATATTTCTATACACCCACCTTCTTATGTTTCATCCTCTTATAAAATAAAAATTAACTAGCAGTTAACTTGTAAATAATAGTTAATTATTTAAACACCAATCTTTAAATTATACTATCATTCAAAGTATAACTTAAAGAACGAGAAAGTTACTCTTATAAATATTTTTTGTTGGTAACTGTTTTTATTATTTTACAACACTTTTTCACAACTCGCGCGAAAACAAAAAAAAATGCCAAAACAAAAAAACCTAGTTCTTTTTTACTCTACAACACAAAGCACAAAAGCGCGCGAAAACGAAAAAAAACTGTCAAAATTTAAAAAAAGTTAATTTTTTATCACCAGTCAGTTTAATAATTATATCACTGTTATACAAAGTTTGAATATCGATCCGCGGCTGTCCAGCGATGTGCCCGGATACCGAATCGGGATTTATAAGCATTACGACGTCGCTGAGGCGATTTCCTGTGTTTACTTTGAAATAGTTTACACGTACGACTATTTTGTCGCCAGATATCTGTATCTATATTATTTTAAAAAGCACCAATTTTGAGAAAAAAAAATTAAACTATTATATAGCCTAAAGCTTTTCTCGCTAAATGGACAATCTCCAACACAAAAAGAATTTTTCAATTCGAACTAGTAGTTTCTGAGATCGCCGCGTTTAACAGACAAATTTTTCAGCTTTATATTATAGATGAAGAAATTTATATCTCCGGGCGTTTCTATGTGTAGTTTTATTACCATAAAAGCGATCGTTCTCATAAAGACATATTCTATTTATTACGAAGGTATAGGTTATAAAACATCACGCTGCAATATATAGAAACCAATAATATTCAAAGAAACAAAAATCAGTCTTTAGTCTGCACTCTCCCATCTTTAAAAAAAATATTTACGTCCGAAAAAAAAAAACATAAATCCGATCTAAAAATATTAATTACTAATCCGTGGTTTGTTTCGCATAACTTTATTTTTAATACAGTAAATATTTACTGGCGGAACTAGCTGACCGCGTTTCCGGGATGTTTCCTACTAAAGGGCCTTTCCTCTATATAGTAGAAGGGATGGAATTAAATGTATCGGGATTCGGGGGTAGTTTTAGACCGGAATTAATGGTTAAGTATATCGACGTAGGGGTACAGCATGAAATATCTTGCTCAGAATTAGGAGCAACCCGATTGGAGAAGTATCCTCAACCTTAGAGAGGATGTAATATCCTTACAGAGGTCTAAGATAGACACGATCTTCACCCATCTGTTTAATAGATATAATTTATTTTATATCTACTTAAGTATACAAAAAATAAATCGCAAACAAGTTAAATACTCCAGGTTAGCCAAGTTTTAATTAATTCAAAATTGAAAAAATACTTTTTTCTTAACATTAGACCGATGACTTTAAATAATAAATCTGATAACACTGGCACTGGCCGGTAGTGAGGCGTGAGACGTTTTATAAAAAAAAAATGACATTACATTATAGCATTATATTATTTTAGCGTGTTACTCGTTATATTGTGAACTAGATATTTCAATCATTTTAATACAGGCATAAAGAAATCGAATGAAAATTCATTATGAAATCGTCGTGTTGTCTAATACGTAAGTACATACAAAATGGATTACAAATTTTCTTCTAAGGCCTGTTTCGCCCGTTGTGGTTATTCACACAGTTTATCCTGCAAATAAGACTAGACTTTTACAAGCAAGAGTTCGAATACGCCATTAAGACCTATATTATTACTATTTTTATTTTGTTCGGTTATACTGCAAAAACTACTGAACTGATCAGAATAATACTTATACCATAAGATACAGCGTGTTTTGGAGAAGGTATAGTACATGATATGTTGGTGATTACTAATCGTGTAACAAATATGCACGGACAGACGTCAATAGTATCTCATAAATACAAAGAAATTCGATGATGAAAAAGAATAATACATCAAAAACGTTTATCTGCAGGATATCCCCGTCAAATAGCGCTATCCACACTTGGTGAACAGGCCAAACGTATAACAAGTCGTAGCATCGAATCGAATGAAATGTTGTAACCCACGAACTAAAATGTCGGTAAGATTCACTATGACGCATTGAAGATAACACCCACGAGTACATTTTGAAACAGTAATCACTCAATTTATTCCTGACCAAATCAGTATAGCCAGTGAACATGTGTTCAGTTGGGGCTTAGATGGAACCATATATAGAAAAACTATTTATATTATATTAATAACAGCTGACCTGACAGGGGCTGGTCATCTGTGTCGCAGGACCGATGGCCGTTGGAGTAGTTGGAGGGTCCTAGAGTGGAGACCGCGTCTTGGCAAACGCAGTGTGGGACGTCCTCCGGCCCGTTGGACCGACGATCTACGTAAGATTGCCGGTGTAGGCTGGATGAGGATTGCGGAAGACCGGGATGTGTGGCGCGAACTTGGGGAGGCCTATGTCCAGCAGTGGACTACGATAGGCTGAAGTGTGACCTGACAGACTTTGTCCTGTCTTGTGTACATGTCGTAAATTGTATTTCCTGCGCAATTTTATTAGTCCTTCTACAAAGCATTAAAGAACTTTGAAAAAAATTAGCCGCCAGTTGGTCAGTGTCGTTACATTTATTTTTAACTTGATATAATGCGTCTCAGTGATTTGCGGGATGGGTATTTGGTGTCACTAATCACGAATGTATAAAAATTATACTGATTGGACCTAAAGAGGGTATGTTACAATTATAATTTATCTATGTATTATTTATTCCCTAAAAATTTTCCAGAATTATGCGACTTTTATACATCCGTTAATATAAAATAATTGGATTGTCATCCAATATTCTTATGAATAGGATCTGTTATGTATCAAACTGTAAAAAATAATAGATAATCCAATGTACTAATATTTTATAACGTTTTGTATAGCAAAAGAAATTGACACAGAATACAATCAACCGACATATATTATTTGACACAAGAAAGCAGTCTATTTCCGTTTCCTTGAGCCCGTAAAGTAGCACTGAATAGTGATGTCTAACAGGATAATTGTCATCAAGCAGTTAGTTAGAACCAGATTCACAGGACCACTATTGCAATCTTCGACAGAAGATCTGGCAGACAGTAAGAGTATAAGGCAAAGTGACTATTAATTTATATTAAGTACAGTGAGTCACACTAATGTAATTGTAATGAATTCATCACATTACACCCAAGTCGTTCGTCGTTGGACGATCGGTCGCAGGCGGTTATTTCTGCAGTGTGTCTAGGCCGTGAATGTGGGTCGTTATCAATGTCGGCTGAAGTTTATTTGTTTATCTCGGTCTTCTGCTATTGAGCGTTTGATTTCAAATGTTGAGCTTTATGAAATGTTACGAAAATGAGAAGAAATATCCTTTTTTTAGAGCTTTCGTTGCGTGCGCTGCGTAAACGGATAAAGTTAAACAAAATTTTTGTATGACGGAATTAATCGAAATTAAAAGTTCTAAAAAAAGTCCGCGACAGCATATCCTTTTAGAGTTAGCATTACAACGTTTTTATGGTAATCAAATTTCTCAAAAATAGCTGATATATGCTATGCAATAGCTGAGCCCGCAAACGTTGTTTTGCCATATATGTTATTAACCCCCTTAATCCCTCGTCCTTTTATAACTTAGGGGTATGAAAAATAGATGTTGGCCTATTCTTAGACCTACCCGATATGCACACAAAATATCATCAATATCGGTCCACCCGTTTCGGAGGAGTATTGTAACTAACATTGTGACACGAGAATTTTATATATAAGATTCTTTATTGCACTTTAAAAGCATAATTATAAATGATGCTTACAAAGAATGTTGGCAAGGTCGAACTTATCTCTGTAAGAGATCTCTATCAGTCTCCCCATGGTGGTGAGAAACGATGTTGCCACACACACATGACACAATGTCTCACTTACACAGTAACAAAAGGTTAATAGTAATAATAATAAAGCTTTTTTTATACAATGATAGGCTTGCGTTTGACCACTATTTCACCTGATGATAAGTGAAAATGCGGTCTAAGATGGAGCACGCTTACCTAGAAGTAACCTATTCACTCGCACTTAAAGATCCCCAGGTTATAATTTTCTGGAAACACAGACGCTGGTAGAGAGTTCCATTCTTTGGCTGTACGGATCAAGAATATACTAGCGATAGATTTATTTTGTAATTTATACTTACGTTCAGAAATAGTAATACAAAATACAATAAAATACCTATAATTTATTAGTAGTAGATTTAAATAATTATGTATTTAAAAAAGATATATATTTCTGGAGTTTATATAAGTATTTTGGTGTCATCCGCACTCGGAGCTCTAAATACAAACATTTTCGAGTATAGAAGTATTTAGCCATTATGAACAATGAGTAGAAAAATTACAAAGCATTTGAATGTTTATTTTGTGACAAAGCGACGGGGCATTGTGATGTTAATGTGCCATGTTACCGAAATGACCATAATGTGCTCGTTTCAGCGTTGAGTCAGATTACGAAAAAGGTTTTAAGTGTTCACGTATGGAACGTAAGGAGAGATTTAAGCTATTTAACGACCTTGTTTTAATGCTACTTAGTTTTAAGATAAGGCTGACTACATATGTCAGACTGTCTGTAAAGATAATTAGAAGCAACACTGGACATATGCTTAAGTGCAGTAGTTCAAGTAGTCGCCTTAACGCCTGCGGTTGCATTTTGTTTTAGCGCTGCGTTACATGCGTTCTCTTTCCACTCGGTGGCTGGTTTCTGTATTTGCACTAAAATTTGTTTCTGACTTTAGCGTAAATGTAAGAATTTTTCTGTGATATATATGTCTGACGTTCTAATATAAGAAACTTTCTAATAAACATGTACGATCTGATACTAAGTACAAGTTGATTTTAGACTGCGCAGAGTTTTCATCGTTACAATTTAAAATGAAAAATGTCTGATGTGGTGTAGTCAGCCTTATCCTCGGCCTTTTTGAATCGTTTTGAAAAAAAAAAACACTTGAAATTACAGGCCACTTAAATTGATTACAGAAGCCTTAAGCTGGCACTTAATTGGCATATAATATAATAGTATGTATTAGCTTTAGAGCCCAAATTAATACTCATATAGGAACTAAACCTAAGCAACGATGAACGAATCCTGGTATTCCTATAGACAAAGTAAGATGACATAGTTTTTTTGCTTAATTTAAGGAAAAGATTATCCCAACTATTGCGATGTCTTTGAAACTCACCTACAGTTAAAAAATTATACATTTTTAAAAATTTAGAATTATAGTCATAGAAAAATTATAAACCTATTTACTTGTACTTACACAGGAAAATAGAAGTCTAACTTTTTAGGTTAGGCAAAAAAATTACCTTTTTTTTTTCAAAACAAAAGAGCGACAGCAGTAATCTGCAGCTCTTGACAATGAGCCAGACGCTTGTTGTGTCAATTGCACCGCGACAAGTTGAGACGTGTCCCTATTCTCCGTGTCAGCGTTGAGATAAGTTCACACTCCTGTTTATATAAACGTTCAAAATTCAATGAACGTTATGTTTATTTTTGGTACTTTTAGCCCTCAATTGAAAAAATTGATAGCATAGCAAAAATTCTCTGCATAGGTATATAGAAAAAGTATAAAACAATTTTCTTCCTAAAGGCTTCCAAAGATTAAACAAGCGTATTTTTGAACAAGCCCGGCCAAGCACCCGCATGTCCTTTAATGTTCCACATGTATATTGGTATTCATTTAACATTAGCTGGTTATTTTGCCCTTGTCTGCTTATTTGCCCTTTTTAAATACAACTATAATATTATTAAACTACTAATGCATTATATGCAATTTGTTATGTGTCCAAACGCCTGACTCAGGATATCCTTCTTCTGGGAGTCTCTGAGTATGGGTTATTTATAATATACTGATTGTTGTTATTATATATTATTGTGCTCATGTGTATTTAGAGTAAATATACATGCGATACAATGACAAGACCGAGGTCCAAAAATAATGAGAATGACATCATGCGTGTAACTGTCTTTTCTTGCGAGCGGTTCAATGTATGAGCAATAAGCGATTTTTATTAAAAGACATTTATTATAATCAAATGTACTGTGCGGCTACGGTACTAAAGAATATAGCCACCCCCTCTCTTCCCGTGGGTGTCGTAAGAGGCGACTAAGGGATAACACAGTTCCGCTACTACCTTGGAACTTAAAAAGCCGACCGGTGGCGGGATAACCATCCAACTGCTGACTTTGAAATACACAGGCCGAAGACGGGCAGCAGCGTCTTCGGTGCGACAAAGCCAGCCCTGCGGTCACCAACCCGCCTGCCCAGCGTGGTGACTATGGGCAAAACACACGAGTTCACGCTATTTTTGGCGTAAACTTGTGGAGGCCTATGTCCAGCAGTGGACTGTATAGGCTGTAATGATGATGATGATTATAATCAAATTATATGCTCGAAAAATTGATTAATGGTATTTAAATAATGTTACCGTTGGTTATGTATAAAGTGTAGTAACAAATATCCTTTTATTAATTTCTCATATATAATTCCACCTTTACACATTTTCGCATTTATTATACGTAACTTCAATATGACTTAGAACTTAATTTTATTAATAAAATTGTTCAATAATAAAATGCCAATTTGATATCGTCAGAAATATTTTTACTTAGATTTTTTTTTTTTTTTTTTTGTAATTATATTCATTTAAATAATTAAAATTGTGGTTTAATTAAGTACTATATGCTCCTGGATATTTTAAATTTTTAATTTACTATTTTGTTATTAGCTATTTCATTCTTCGTAATATTTATAACTCCACCTTACAATATGTACTAAGCACTCAGGTTTAAATATTTAATATAGTAAAAAAGTTTTTTTTTTTTTTTTGTATGTTGTTTTATAGACTCCAATGTCCGAACCGATTTACCACTATGATTACTAAAAATTTTTTAGGCTAGAAAATCTCCAACTACATGTACGTCAAAAAAAATACCAAAAAAAAAAAGAAATGTAAAAACAACTTTTTGCTTATAAGACCTTAAATATGTATAATATTAAGATCTACAAATAATTAAATAATTTCTGAAATTATTTATTTATTTATTTATTCTTAATGTACACCAAAATACAGACACATATAAAGAAAGATACAATACAAGATGTACAAAGGCGATCTTATCGCTAAATAGCGATTTCTTCCAGATAACCTTTGGGTACTGGATACGATACAGTAGCAGCGGTTAGAAGTGTGCACAAATTAAGGAGGAAAAATCAATAATAAATAGATAAAAACTACGATATGATAGACTTACATAATTATAAAAGAAAAAAAAAAACATAAAATTGTATTTTAGCTATCAGTTTACACCTTGTACCGTGAGATAGAACGCCGACGCAGCGCATACACTCTCTGAGACCTGCGATACTGCGTCTTGGTTTATTTTCATCAAACAGCAATGTTGCTTACTCTTTGATATATTGTATACAATTAGTTTAACACGCGAATTTCTATAAATATCTACATATACATATAAAAATTTAGTGTCACGATGTATGTGGACGATAAACTCTGAAACTACTGAACCAATTTTTATCAAATTTTGCAAGAATCTGCAATTTGGTCCAACTTGGGAGATAGGGTAGTGTTAGACTCGGTAGGTGACGCTGCTATCGGTATGTAAGCAATCAAATTTAGTAGCTGTTTTCCGGGCATGACGTCTACCGGGTCCGCAAATAATAATAATATTTAAAAAAAACATCTGGAGCCCATTATTATTTGATTCAAAAACCGTTTTAATACTAATATATAAATAACTAGGTACTCAACATTTTTGTTATTATATAATTATAATGCAATCAAATGGGGAGGGTCGGCATAGTAATGAAACACATTATACCTATAAGCATGATAAACTACTACTATTACTTACGTTAGTAGATACCACGAAGCTGCCGTATTAAAGTATTATACATCATTGGAAGTCTGGATATGTATGTTGAGGGTATATCTGTATATGTATATAATTAGGCATATTTTACCGCACACAGCGGACGACGAAGTAATTATTACTTTTTGACTACCGAATCTTAGTTTGGAAAGTAATAGATATTTGTAATATTATTTAGAACTACATTAAGATAAAAAGGCGTAATTTCGGGTTAAACTTTATCATAATACAAACACTAAACAATTTGCGACTATCGCGTTGTGATTGCTCGACCGATTGCTCTATCGCCGCATTGTGCAATCACTTCCTGATTAATAAAATTTACAATTGCAATTGTCAGATACCTTTATATATTTTTTATATTATGTATTATATACCTAAGTTAAAAAAACAAAAGCCATATTTTTTGTATGTAACAAACGTATATGTAATGTATATAAACAATTTCTAGCAATAATAATAATTATTATTATTACTACTTCGATAAGTCTTTTAAACGAGTTACAAAACCATTTCCTTCATATGGATGTACCCTCGCCATCCAGAATATCCAGACCTCCATAGCACTCAGCTGGATGCAGTTGCCACAGCGAGAAGCTACCACAGCCGACTGACCTTAATTTCTGGTTCGTAGTACACATAGAGGGGGGACCGTACCCTGATGTGCGGCGGTAGAGCGACCGGCCGGGACGGTGGGGGAGGTCCAGGTGGTATGGCTCGCCCGCGTTCACGTAGCGCCGGATGGGGACCCATCCGGATCGGTGGTCGTTCTTGTTTTAATGCTGTGAATTGAAAGTGTATTAGTATTTTAGTAGATTTTTAATTAATAAACAGACAGATATAGAGATGGAGAGAGAAAAAGAGAATATTAGAAATTTATTTGAGGGTAGTCTGATTTTTTTTCTATTGGAATGTATTAGTTTATAAGCCATACATACTGTATTATACAAACGTTAAACTATTAATACTTATTAGTAAATAAAAAATGTGGGAACTTCCTTAGACCTAATACAAAGAGGACAATTTTTTTTTTCTATCGTTTAAAGTTTAGAATATAAATTCAATTCTATACAATTATCAACACTAATTTTGCGCGGGACAGATTTACTGGTGGAAAATATTTAAAGCATTAATGTATAATAATAATAAATAAATAAAAATGAATGTTGCTAAGCACATAACTCGAGAATGGCTCGACTAATTCGGCTAATTTATTTTTTGTATGTTCCTTAAGACCCACAGAAAGATAAGCTAGTGGAAAATAATTTGAAATATGATTCGCTTCAACCTGTAATATCCCACAGCTGGGCATAGGCCCCTTTCCCTGTTTGGGAATAGGATCAGAGCTTAATCCACCGCGCTGCTCCTATACGGGTTAGCAGATATATTCCCTATTATGAGTAATGATCGCTATCAGCTGAAACATTATTAATAGTAAATATTTAATTAGAAAGAAAAAAATAGCATTAACATGTTTGTTTGTTGTGGATGGTAATTGGGCTACATAAAATAGCGCTATGAATCATAAACATGAACAAATAATAAAACAATAAGCATAAGTAACAACGTGTAATCTAACGACGCATATTTGAATGTTGTTGTTATTATGTAAATTACCATGCTATATAAGCTAGCTTTACACTATAAAAATCACGCAATATAAGTAACTAAGCCACTAAACATAATTAAATGAATATAAGTAGATAATTTTAAAGCAGCGCCATCTATGAGATTTTTCTGTAGATATGAAATGTAAAGAAGAAACGGGTAAATGAATGTTATTTTAAAAGGTATAATCGTAGATATTTTTGGTGCTGTATAGCGTTCACGCAAGTCGCGGGCAGCAGCTAGTAATAATAATAAATAGAGTGATTCCAGAGGAAGGTTTATATGTAGAATACAGTAGAGAAACACAGTAGTTTTAGAGGTTTCTAATTTAATGTAAATAAACACAATTTTTTGCACTTACATTACAAATTTTATTTTATATTTAGTATCAGCATTGCACCAGTGCGGAACCGGGGAGGGACGCTAGTTTTAGATAATAATTAATTCTTAATTAATGCACGTAAGAAGTTATACTTCATTGGTTAGCTAACTTCACGTTGCTAACTTCTTCTTTATTGAGTAGCTATCTTCAGGGTGTCGGTTTTTTGTGACGATGTACGCGCGCATCGTAAAAATTTACTCTAATCATCATCATTTTCCCTAACGCGCCAAAAGAAAACTTCTAAAACAATATAAACTTAAAATTAAATTGTTTACTAGTCTATCCTCACAGAGTTACCAAGATATATATTGACAGAATACACCTTATATAAATATTTCGTAACACCGAAGTTTCAAAGCCTGTAAATTTCCGAAGTGCTAAATTATTTAGTAATCATTGATGTTACAAAGTAAAACATCGTAAAAGGAACATTAAAATACGAACGGAACGTGAATACATTTCAAGCGAATTACATATTTTATTAGAGAACCGACAAACTGAAATTTCTAAAGAGAGACAGATTAGAAGAAATATAAGAAAACATTAAATAATTACAATGTACTTTATCTACTATTCTAAGTGCAAAAGTTTTTTTTTTTTTATACCACTAGGTCGACAAACAAGCGTACTGCTCACCTGATGGTAAGCGATTACCGTAGCTTATAGACGCCTGCGACACCAGAAGCATCGCAAGCGCGTTGCCGACCCAATCCCCAATCCTCCCCCAGGAGCTCTGGTCACCTTACTCACCAACAGGAACACAATAGTGCTTGAAAACAGTATTATTTAGCTGTGATCTTCTGTAAGGTCGAGGTACTACCCCAGTCGGGCTGCTCCATATTTTGAGCAGGAAATTCCTGCTGTGCCCTACCTCAGTTGTTTTGTTAAAGGTTTTAATCAATCACGCTAAAACGACTGAATGGATCCGGATGAGACAAAAATAAGTAATACTTAGTATAATTCAAGACCGGAAAAATATACCTACGGCTGCCATGTTGTTTTCTGTTTACGCAAAATTCACTCATTATAATGATACAAATTTTTCGGATTTTATCGAAGTTTATTAAGTTTTTTTGGTGCCCGTATCGGATACTTTACAGCAACCATGGCCACGGGGGGACCTCCTACGGTTACCGTTTTAGCTTTCAAATAGTAATTTAGCTATTAATAATTAAATATCTTTTATCCTAAAATTACGTCTTACTAGTCTTGCCAAAAATTCTTGATCATACGCAATAGTCTTCCTAGATCATTCCTTTATAATGACAAAATAAATGTCAGTAAAAAATCGCGAGAGGGAGCTAATGTCAAATGTCAATGTGTCCGCCGTATACTACGCGAATCATGCGGATATGCTTGTTTAATCTTCTTTAATATATAAAACAGTCGTGTTTGTTCGAAAGCTTATAACTCGAGTACGGAGGCACCTCTCTCTGCTCGTATATATCCCGCATAGCAGAATACCTATAAAATCATTGGAAAATTGACGAAAAAATGACGAAAAAAAAATCCGATACAAAATTTCATTACATAAATACAAACATCACAGATTAGACAAAAAAAAAACTTCCAAAAAGAAGGCGGAAAAGAAAATATAAAACCCTGCCTCCTCTAACAAAATCTTTAATTTACTCTATTAAAACCCTAATCAAAACCAATCAATTAAATCAACTAATTTAAATCATAGGTACTATACTTTTAATCAGTACATAATATAAATGATATTCATCAAATCCGCTCTTCTCCGCCGTCGCTCGTGACTCAAAATATACTTAACAATCTGACCCAGTTCGTCAATTGCAATATTACCTAATTTGTGTTTAAACCCATATGGGATTTCAAGGCCCGTATACGCTAAACAACGCTACGTAATCGTTTATGTATGTACATTTGTAAGTAAAACAAATATGTTCACATATTTGTGGTGTCGCCAGATACATAGCGAGTTAAATCGTGTAGGATAACTGGAGTTTAAGATGACTTAAGTTGTGTAAGATTCGCTGTTATCACGACAATCTGGTCGTTAAATTGTGTTGTTTTAAATTAGAATTGAGATATTAAACCATATATACTCTTTTTAGATGATTTTGTTAAATGTACGTTGCTTAATAGTCTTGTTTAGGACATGAAAAAAAATCGTAACGTGGGGAAAATTGAACATAGTATGTTTTGACATCTTGTCATAGCATACATGAATAAAGAGGCTTACGTCCAGGAGGGGAATATTCAGGCTGATTCAATCAATCATTCTTAGTTATATATATATATATATATATATATATATATATATATATATATATATATATATATATAAAATTACCATTTAGGTATAATATATAAATAAATTAACCGACATTTTTTTCATTTGCAATCGAAACAAAGTCCAGGTAACTTGGGAGTATCTCTATATAATTTTGGGGGGAGCTCTATATAATTTTAAGCTTCACACTAGCCCATACAATATTACACCACCTTTTCATTCCTTTTCAACATCGATTAGTAAAAACACTTGTATTTTAACACGCATTCTTTTCATTTCTTTCATCAAACATTTCAAAAGCAAATGAATGATGCATCAAAGAGCGTTTCTTGTCAAACTCGAGCCACAGTGCTCTAAGGACCCATCACAAGGACTATTCACTTAGGAGGTCAAAAGCCTTATAGATGACACAAAATGGGCACAAAATAGGACTTAAGTGATACGTAAAATCATTATTTAAATTGAATATACAGTATTAATCCATCGATATTAATATCTATTCATATAACTAAATTATAATCGGTGTATAAAATATAACTATATGTCTGTACATGGAGGTGTTTAGAAAAATCGAATTGTAACTTATATTTTCAGCATGTCAAAGAATTATATATTTCAACTAACTGACCCCACAAACGTTTCTTTGCCATATATGTTATTAACCCGCTTAATCCCCCCCCCCTTTTATGACTTAGGGGTATGAAAAATAGATGTTGGCCGACTCTCAGACCTACACGATATGCCCACAAAATTTCATTAAAATCGGTCGAGCCGTTTCGGAGGAGTTCAATGTTTAACACCATGACACGAGGATTTTATATATTAGGAGATGTTACCTATTCTTGTGAGAATAAAAGCAGACAAAACTGGCTTTTTGTTCTTTTTGTCCATGTTGATGTGTAATGACTGTACTGTATGCATCACGTAAAATTTTATCTCAGGAAGTTTGATGGAAGGTACCATCCTGATACACCATTTAGAAGTGCAGTTATTACCCTATAAACCTATACATCTATCCATTTAACATACGTTTCAGAAGCGAATGATTTATGCAAATCGTTGTCAGTCGTACTCGACGACAGAGCGTTTCAACACCGAGTCACATTTCACTTAGTGTATTTAGACACCATTAGCACATAGTGGCAGAAGCGACAAGGAAAAATAAAGACAACCTCTTTTTACTTCGGTTTTATTTTTTTATTTTTTTAAATAATTCTTATTTATGTCATAAGACATGTCCAGAATCGTCCCTTAAGTTTTATAATAATTTCTTGCAATGCTATAACCAACTTCGATATTTCAGGAACGGTGGAATATTGAGAACCCATTTGCAACATCAGACGTGGTAAATATTCCGTATTTATATTTAAATCATAATCCACTAATTTTAACGCAGTTTTATTTTATTTGAAAATAGATTTACCATATCATTGACTAGATCTCAACATCCAACACCAGAAACGTTAAGAAAACTTAGGATTTAGACCTTCCAATTATTTGTCCAGAATTTCTTAAAAAACTTAAAGTACCCGCATTAAGAAAAAGCGTTAACTATCTGCCTCGCTCGTCGCTTCTACATTAGACGGAGTGACCAGTGACCTTAGCAAGTGACAATGGTACGTTAATACTTTTGTTCTTGTACAAGAAGAAGAGGCCACTCGGAACGAGTTACTTGAGACGCAACGCCTCGTGAAAGCTGTATTTGCATTTACAACGCAACATATTAGATCGACAAACAAGATGTCACATCATCTGTCATATTTCGATTGACATGTTCACGAAGGCGAATCTGATTGGGACCAGTTAAAATCGGTTCTGCTTTTTTTTTTCTTTTTAACTGAGATTTCAGTACTTTGTACACGTACCTATGCGTCAACAAACGAGAAGTAAGGTAATGAAACTAAAAGGACTAAACTGACGACCTCTCATATATAAAGATACTAGCTGTAGTCGCAATTTCATAAGCAATTATCGTTCCTAAGGCTAATGGATAGCCTATATTTTGTTTGTCTACTTGTACCTTCGGCAACATACTTCATTAATCCTGGTTTTTATTAAATACTATTTTCATATACTTTGTTAATGCTATATATATGTTACTATATCTAGTTTTTAAATGTAAATCTAACGTCCTGTGCTAGCAGCATTTGTAAAGCTGCGGACTGCAAAGCAGCTATAAGCTGAGTCTACAACCTTTTCACCAGCATTTTTTCTTAAATCTCTGTAAATTAGACTAAGAAATATTTTGTTTTTTTTTTTATGCTTGGTGAATAAAGGTCTTTATTATTATTATTATTATTATAAGAAACTACAATGACAATTTAAGATGAGCCGTATATTTAAGCATTTCAGTATATTCAGAGTTCCAAGTTATTTGAGCCAAACACTGAAGGTAAACATAACATCTAATTCTGAAATCTCAAATCAAACGTCTTAAAATATTTACGAGATAACAATTCAATACTTTCTATTCAAGAGTAAAACAAAAGAAACGTTAAATATCCCATTTCACTTATGAGCGCGTGTGTGCTTCTGCCACGCGTTTATGAATTATAAATTAATTACCAAATACATTTTGAATTTCATAATTTCGCCAAAAAATTAAAAAACTATTACAGGATAAAAACTGTCCAGTGCCGTAGCTCATAGTATAAACTATAATCCTGCTCTGTTGAATTTCAATTCATTCCATAGTTTTATCGTGATGCGCGATCGAAATGCAGACGGATAAAAAGAAAATACATTTTTGGCAGAATCATAATCCTATACTTAAAGACCTATTACTATTTTTCTACAAGTTAAGATATCAAGTAACTAAGGCTAAGGAAATTAAGTATAACACCATACTAATATGACATAAATGATCAATCATAACCTGAAAAACATCTCTCTTCAATTACCATTGAAGAAAGATGTCGAAATTTTTTTTTAAGTCAGTGTTCAATATCTGAAGAATGCTATAAAAACGCATTTCTACACAATACAGTAATTCTTCATTGAAATTACTAGTAAATATCCCAGTACCGTGCACAAACATTTTCTTTTATCATGACCAAATTTAGGAGAAGACTTTAAATAAGAATTGTTAAAAGTTCCGACTTGATTTAATACATGTCTTCAATTTTGTCGTATAACAAAATAAAGCGGGTGATACAATCAAAAAACGCGATAAGGCCGTCAATTTTGAAAGCCATCTCGAGTTTGCGAGAGAACCTATTGCATTAGTAGGTCATGAGAGGTCAAGTGAAATTTTCCTGAAGATATTATGCGACTATTATAGAAGCAAGATAAGACCGTTTAATTAGTTTTGGACTTTGGTTCGAAAAACTCATCTTGTGTATAAATCCTTGTATTTTTTTTTTACATATTACATTTGTCAATAATCGACACGTCCAGTACTTGCATGGACTTGAGTGCTTTAAATAAGGGTACCGAAATTACAATAAATATTTTAACACCGGTCACAATACTTGGCTTATTCATTCAACTCCGAAAAGGAACTTCTTTAAAACCAGTTAACGTAATAATTAAAGATTATTATATTCTATTTAATGAATCAAATTATAATTAACTAAAACAATAAAACAATAATATATATCTATATAAATAAAAATGAATGTTTCGGCCTATTTTTTTTTTTTGTATGTTCCTTAAGGCCCACGGAAGGTTTATATACAAAAAAAAAACTAATGTTTACTATTAACTTTTGAAAGAACGAAGTCTGTACGGGCAGCTAGGTAAAACATAAAATATGCCTGCTATTCGTATGGCTAAAGTAAATGCTGGTACATTATTACCTATATATTGTTACAACTAAAAACAATGTCCAACGTCACTCTCAGTTTGATCGCGCCTCTTATATTTATATTCCTGCCAAAACAAGACGTGTGTTTAGCAAACAGTCTTATACTTTCAATTTATTTAAATTTTAATAGCCGTCGTCAAATCACCCCGGATATTCACACACCGTGCAATTTACGTCAAACACGAAACAGTAGCTGGAGCACATGTGACGAATGAATCATAGCAATTACTAGGATACTAGGAAACATCAGGAACATAAACCAGATGCAAAAAAACGTTTCATAATGAGGTCATTTAGGAACAGTGGTTTCAGTTTAGCTAACTAGATCCCTTAAACGCCGACTTCAATATCTCTAGGAGGATATTTTAAAATAAACCTGTGACATTTATTACTCGCTACGCTTCAGCCTGTAATATCCCACTGCTGGCCATAGGCCTCCATTAGAGATGGATCGGAGCTTAATCCACGACGCTGCTCCAATGTGGGTGTGCGGATATATTCCCTACTATGAGTAACGATCGCTTTAAGGTATACATGATAACAACCGGGACCGACGGCTTAACGTGCTCTCCGAGACAAGGTGGGGCGACTCACAAGAACTGCACAAACACCCAGACCACGGCAAACATCTGTATGGCAAATAAAATCCGATCGAACCCGCAACCGCCAGCGCAACAGCTACAAACCACTGCTGTGACCATTGCGCCACAGGTTGATACACATCAAACAGGTTTTACTTATTTTAAAACTGTATTTTAAAACAAGCAATAATCAATGCTATCTAATCTATATAAAAAGAGTGACAGGACATTTCAAGAGTAATTTACTAATTAAAAAAATAATTTTAACACTTTCTTAAATGTACGAGTTTGAAGGTATACATAATATCTCTTCTAAATGCAGTTATCTCCTGCCTAGTTTCAAAAGTACGTTAATGTAACTAAATTTAATTTAACGTAACTTCTGGAAGAACACAATGGATTATTTCAAAAAATATTTTTTTAAAAATAGAATTTCTGGCCCTTTTTAAAAATTTCACTTCGCCTTAATATACGAGCTACTCTGGCAACATCCTAAACTATTTTTTTTTTTGAGACTAAAAAAACGTCGATTAAGTGAAAAATTAATACTAACTGCCGCATACAACAAAGGCTTATGGAAATGAATTCTTTTTCTCATTTAATGTTTTTCATTGTAAATTACAGCCATGTTTACGCGCTTACGAAACGTATGATACCTTACGACTTGCGGAACGAGTCTAATCAAAGTAGCTTGTTTACTTAAAAAAGTCAAAATTTAGGCTAGGAATTATTTTTCACGTGGAATGTGATCTATTATACCTACAGAACCTCCGATTTGAAAGAACGCAGTAAGGAGTCGAACATCTTGTATATAAATATTTAATATTTAACTCTTCCATGTTTAAAAAAAGAGATGTCTCATAAATTAATTGCCATTTTCAATATTCTATCTCTGGTATTGCCTACTAGCGATAGATTTTTGGTATAATTTGAATGAAGCTTACGTCAAAATTCCATCTCTACTAAGCTAATTCAAAGATAGAGAGAGTATTGAAAGTTGCCGTTAGTTGGTATTGTATTTTTTGGAGGCCTAAATATGGTATTAATCTTATATTACTAGCAACATTTGTGTAATTATTTCACATAAACTTAACTCTAAATTGTTAGTAACAAAAACATCAAAATCTGGTTAGACACGGTTTAGTCAAAAACACTTATCATGCTTAAAACCAACAACTAACTGTCTAGTTGATTCCAGGAGCTCGATCCAAAGTGCGTACTCAAACTATACATTGGGACCCCGAAATGTTGTTTCAAACACGAACTATTGCTATTCTTCATAGTTTCCATTAACATCTTCGTCGTCTTCCCGACATTCTCGTTACGTTTGACAAAAGCTACTATGTCTATTCCGCACGTATCGTTGACTGCTTTGTGACATTCTGAGGCCGTCTTTAAAGTGAAGTTTCCTTCACCGAGGGCTGAACTGCAAACTTCATTTAGGAGCTCGAGGACAGCTACTTCCCTTTCGAATATCACTTCACAGCAGCCTATTAAAAAGCTCTTATAATGACACTATAAACTTTATATAGGGACATAACGTCAACTGTATATAAAAGACAAAGTTATTCTTTTTTTTATTTAGTCTAAAAACAGTAATATTCATAATTGCAGCCAAAAAATATTTGATACATATTAAAATATGTGAACTGAATAATCAATTGTAAAGATTTCAAATTGCTTTTAAATTATATTCATTTATGTAAAACTATAAAAATACAATACAAAATTAACATTTTAAAAATTAATACATCGATAAAATAGTGGACTTTATTTAATTTCAATTCACAACTAACTCACAATAATATATATTAAAATACATAATATGTGTTTAAAAAAGCTAAAATAATAACTTTAAAACTACAAATAGTTGCCATTAGCTTCATACCATAAGTTGAAAAATATTATTGTGTAGTTAGTCAGGCCTTGACTCTTAAATAAATATAGTACCTACAAACTAAATAATTCCACAACTCTTAAAAACTAAATTTAGTCAACTGTTGACAAGTCTTTAAATTAATTTTCATCAACGTAGTAATAAATGATATATCCTTGATAAGTGCTTCCCGTTTTGAGTAAATTTTATAAAAATCATTATTACATGTCTAGCAAAATAATATTTTTTACATAATTTAACATTTTTTTATATATTATTATCAGTATTACAATTTATCCTCATTTTCTCATGGCCATATATTTCTATGTTTAATATTATTGTTTTTATTTATCAGCTATGGAAGTGAGTATATCAATTAATTACTAATTAATAAAAATAAGGATACAGAAATGTTTACAAAAATAATTTCAACAAATATTCCCAGGTTTTAATAATTTCTAAATCGTTTACGTTGTTACTTTAAAAATATTTTTCTTAGATAATAAAAAAATGTTGTTTTTGATTTTTTTATTCAGAAAAAATATAATAAATGCATGAATGAAGACAAACTGTACCTATTTTTTTTTTTAAATATGCACTTATATTTTTGTCTTATGTAAGTACTGACCACATTCCGATCTGATCTTTTATAAACATTAATGCTTAGTCAACAACTGGACCGACGTATATTTGCATAGGTAAATCTAGTTCTCAAGAATAGCAAACATAATTATCTACTCATCTCGGAGAACTTTCGACTCTGCCTTCATTATCAGAGTGTTTTACGAATTTAACATGTTAAATATATTCATTGTGGTATATTAACACCGAAAATTAATAGTCTAAAATATCGAAAATTGACGCGAAACGTATAATTAGATTTAGAAACGTGCATCGGTCCAGCGATATTGACATTGAGCTAGAGTTAAAAATACCGATTTACCTGCGTCCCGGTCGAACTGGTTCGGCTTCAGCTGCTCTGAAGTGTGGCCCAGGATGAGCGGGGACAGGATCCTGGGCCACAGAACGGCGAAACATCCAACAACAATCACTAAAACGAACATCGTCTTCCGCGGCCCTAGCACCTCGTCGTTCGCCATTCTGTCGTGTTTTCGTATTCGTAATTCACGCACAGAGCCAGTCGCACTCTACGGGAACATCGTCGTATGTGATATAAATAAAGATTTTCGGCCCGACAGCCGCGAGAAAGAGGAAAGTGCGCACTGACAGCTGTCAGACACCCTCCACCCCGCGTTACGGGAGCGATCGCGATACAAGTTTGTTTTCGTTACGGGAGCATCCATAGTCTTCTGCGCAATCTTCTCTCGTCGAACGCCGGCGGATTGAGCTGGCTCGATGTGACACAGCCGTATATCACAGTCAATCAGCTATGCCGACATCTTGCCTTCCCAGCCACCGGCTCGTTTTACAGTGAAATCGTCGGAGCGGTCACTACGTTAGTTTAAATATTGACAGAGTGAATTAGCGTTTGGCGGACGAGCGTACGGCGCTCGCGGGCAGGCCTCGGTACAATATGCCTGGGCGCGGAGGCGGCGCCGGCTATTAACCCTTCCCCACCGCGGCATGGTCTACACGCGCTCAGATGAATACCAATTAGACATTCTATGTAGGTATTTGTCATTAGACTGGGACACGAAGAATAAGGTACCCCCTTGCCTTAGATGTACTTTTCCATTGAGCTCTACCTTAACCACACTCATTTACGTTGGTCACACGGGATCGAGTACGTCATTTGATTTTAAAGTAGTTAGATGAGTGTTGGGTCAGAGGTATTTTCTCATCCACTAATTAGCTAGGCTTAGTTTTATGGATGGTTACCAAAGGAATATTAAATGAGTACTTTGCTCGTAGTATAAATTTGTTTGATCACTTCAAATCAAACATATTACGTAGCTTCCAATGTAAAGAATGGGTCGTTTCATGCAAACTACGATAAGAAAAGAGATAAATCTATAACTTCAATTAATTAGTTTACCATCATAGTTGTAAGATTAATTAATTGATGTTATAAACAATACAATGTAGGAAAGTGCCTATGTATGTGTGTGATTAAAATTATTTTATTAAGTATGATTTATAGCAACAGCGTATCGTAGCGTATGCGTATCGACATTATTTTATTAATTACATACAGCTACAATTTGCCTATTCTTAGAGTAGGAATTAAGAACAACTTTCTATTTCAACATAAACATAGGTAATTTTTTGAATCAAAAACCCAAGAACACATTGCACGGTGTGTAAGGCGGTAAAACGAACGATATTTTTTTAGTTCGACAGTTCAACGCATTTTTATTCAGGTCACACACATCCCCTCCCACCGAACAATGGTTGGTAGCACTCCTTTCGATGCAGGAAACGACGCACGCGCATGCATTACAAAACACCTAGGACGGCCATATTTTAAACTAAGGAGCCAGTTGTAAGTATGCCTGGATGCGATAGACAGTCGCCATAAAGGGTACATCCTGGTTCATTTCCGTTCATCAGTTTTGGTCCAGGAAACGCGTGATTTAAATTCAAGTTGATTCGTAAAACCTTTTTCCGTACGAGTTTAACACCCTCCGGTGGAAATAAACAACTCGTAACGGCTCCGAATATTCCCGTCACGTTTGAGGCTTAGCGTATCGAGACGACAAAAACTACCTATCGCTAGTTAAGTTGAAGTTTTTAAAAGCCTACGTTATAATTTCTTAAGTATTGATATACAGACAATAAAATTGTTTAACCAAAAACTAGGAGGCTTCGTAAAAATCACCATTCAAAAAACTAAATGAATTTAAAAAAGCAATCTTGTCTCTTATTTTAACTCTATAAACTTTGCATCAAATATAATCTATCGATTTATCTTATTTATTTATTTTTAATTTTCATAGAGAATTTTATTAATAGTTCAGAATTTAAGACTGTTTTTAAATACGTTTTCGAATTAATCACCGTTACCTTTAATTCTGAATCTACAATTTATTGTTACAGTCTAATTATCCATATACCCTACCCTATTTTTACTATACCTATTATTAACCGACTTCCAAAAAAGGGGAGATTCGATCGAGATTCGATCGTTTTTTTTTTATGAATGTTATTTTATGAAAGTTCTGAGATACAGAACTTTTGACTGAGTGGACCGATTTCGATGATTTATTTTTAATCGAAAGGTAGTGCATGTCACGTGATCCCATTTAAATTTGATTGATATCTGACAAGGTATTTTCTTTTCTTTTCATATCTAATAATGCGTACTCTGTGGCTACGGTACTAAAGAATATAGCCACCCCCTCCTTCCCGTGGGTGTCGTAAGAGGCGACTAAGGGATAACACAGTTCCACTACCACCTTGGAACTTAGAAAGCCGACCGGTGGCGGGATAACCATCCAACTGCTGGCTTTGAAATACACAGGCCGAAGACGGGCAGCAGCGTCTTCGGTGCGACAAAGCCAGCCCTGCGGTCACCAACCCGCCTGCCCAGCGTGGTGACTATGGGCAAAACACATGAGTTCACGTTATTTTTGGCTTATAGTTGTGGAGGCCTATGTCCAGCACTGGACTGTATAGGCTGTAATGATGATGAATGCGTATTTACTAGACTATTTTTTCGTAGGTAACGTAGGTCGACGTTGTATTGTACAGCAGTTGTTTAATCGGAACCTGATGTTTTTCTTGTGGTGTATGGTGTATAGGCTGTAATGATGATGAATGCGTATTTACTAGACTATTTTTTCGTAGGTAACGTAGGTCGACGTTGTATTGTACAGCAGTTGTTTAATCGAAACCTGATGTTTTTCTTGTGGTGTATGGTGTATAGGCTGTAATGATGATGAATGCGTATTTACTAGACTATTTTTTCGTAGGTAACGTAGGTCGACGTTGTATTGTACAGCAGTGTTTTAATCGAAACCTGATGTTTGTCTTGTGGTCCCATTTAAATGTAATCGAGATATTATTTCTTTTTGAGTAATCTTATGTTTTCGTCAACCTACGTTGTATTATTTGTCGATGTAATTGAAGTAAGTTTTTTTTTTTGTTTGCGAGTAAAAACAAATTATATAATGTAATGTTACTAAATGTAATCAAGACAAAACAGGTTACTCAAAGCAGTCACAGGTTATTCTGACGATAGATAAATGTCAACAACTTTATATAAATTACCGCCTTCAATACGGTGCTGATTATTTTTAGAGTAACAATGACAATTAAATGGAGCAAGTTAAGCTGTTTTTCGACATTCCTCGCATTTCATTCGCTAAGCCTTGTAACAATGTAATAAGTGATTAGGCGGTTTACATTACTGTAGAGGTTTTTTTTTTACTTATTTTTATTTAGAACGCATGTTGTTATTTTTTTTTAAGAGAGACTTGAAAACATCGGTTTATATAAAAACTCCTTACGGACGGAAGGTTATCGATTGTAATCTACAAAGGACTGCAACTGAATTTTTTTAATGACAGATTTGTTTGATAAATAATACGCTTCAGCCTGTAATATCCCACTACTGGGCATAGGCCTCTTTCCCCATGGAGGAGAAGAATCAGAGCTTAATCCACCACGCTGCTCCAATGCGGGTTGGCGGATATATTCACTACTATGAGTAACGATCGCTATCAAGTGTCCATGATAACAACCGGGACCGTCGGCTTAACGTGTTCTCCGAGGCACGATGGGGAGACCCACAAGGACTGCAAATACACCCAGACCACGGCACCAAAAATAATAGTTGCTTATATATTATATGTTGACTTTTAATGCAAATAATTGTGTTTGCTTGCAAACGAAAAAAAAAACCGACTTCAATTACATCGACAAGTAATACAACGTAGATCGACGAAAAAATAGTCAAGCAACTACGCGTTATCAAAGATTACTTAAAAAGTAGTTATCAGATCTCGATAAAATTTATATGTGACCACATGATAAACATCAGCTTTCGATTAAATTAAAAATTATCTAAATCGGTACACCCAGTAAAAAGTTATTACGGATTTTCGAGAGTTTCCCTCGATTTCTCTGGGATCCTATCATCAGATCCTGGTTTCCTTATCACTGTACCAAACTAGGGATATCCCCTTTCGAACAAAAAAAGAATTATCAAAATCGGTACATCCAGTAGAAAGTTATGCGGTATAATACAACGTAGGTCGACGAAAAAAGCGTCAAGTAAAAACGCATTATTAGATATAACTCGAAAAGCAGTTGTTAGATTTCAAATGAATTTAAATGGGACCAATTGACACACACCACCTTTCGATTAAAAGAAAATTTGTCGAAATCGGTCCACACGGGCAAAAGTTCTGATGTAACATACATAAAAAAAATATATATATATATATATATATATACAGTCGAATTGAGAACCTCCTCCTTTTTTGGAAGTCTGTTAAAAAGAATACTAAATTTTTTAACCAACTTCTAAAAAAATGAGGAGGTTCTCAATTCGACTGTATTTTTACATTTATGTAAACTCGGAACTTTTAACAGGGTGGACCGATTTCGATGATTTCTTTTTAATAGAAAGATAGCGTTGTCCCATTTTAATTTAATTGAGACCTTTTAAGTTACAGACAATAAATAATAATGCGTATTTACTTGACTACTTTTTCGTCGATCTACGTTATATCATACCACATAACTTTGTACTGGAGTGACCAATTTCAACATTTCTTTTTTCTTCGAAAACTGGTGCTTGTCATACGGTGCCATTTAAATTGATTAAGATCTGATAAGTACATTTGATAACGCGTAATAACTTGACTATTTTATCGTCTCCCTACGTTGCTTTACTTGTCGATGTCATTGAAATCAGTTTTTTTTTTGTTTGCGAGTAAACACAATTATTTATGTCTTAAACTTGCGTTATACATTTTTAGATAAATGTTTTTTTTTAAATTACATTTTAATATAAAAGCAATTAATCCCCCCCCCCTATAACTTAGGGGTATGACAAGTAGACGTTGGCCGATTTTCAGATCTACCCGATATGGTTTGGATGACTGCCGAGTTTCTTGCCAATTCTTCTCTGCAGAATCTACATTCCGAATCGGTGGTAGCTTTACTTTTCCTAAAAGCATAATCATTTTTAAAGTTTTAATTTTTAAAATGACGATTCGAAATTGCTCATTTCAATAAAGTTGTTTTTGGTTTTGTTTTTGATTTATGCACACAAAATTTCATAAAAATCGGTCCAGCCGGAGGAGCATTGTAACTAACATTGTGATACGAGAATTTTATATATAAGATGAAGTACAACTCAAAATCAAAATCAAAAACAGCTTTATTCAAAAGCACTTTCGAATATTCATTTTACAAATTAAAACTTTATTTAGTTACTTTAATTTGAAATAAAATCAAATTTAGACTATTACTAATATTTTCATTCAAATAAAAATACTCAGTACTTGGATGAACAATGTTTCGACTTGTACCTATCAAAGTAGGTATGTCATTAACGGGAAGACGCAAATCAATTATGAAACAACCTAAACATTTTTGAATATCATATCAAAAATTGACCGCTCCAGCGGGATTCGAACCCGCGTCTTCGACATACCGTGTCGACGCTCTAGCCAATTAAGCTATGGAACGATATACTCGCCAGAGCGAAACTTTTGCTATGATGATTTTTACTTTCGGTTTAAGCGAACCGTGGCGCCGTCTATAGTGAGTTCTTTACAGAGACTCGTAACTATTCAAAGTTTCATATTACAATGAAAATCTTTGACAGGAGACGACACCATGCTATTTTTAATATGTACGATTTTTATTTTTGTGTTACCCACAATTAGGAATTCTAAACATTTTTGAATATCATATCAAAAATTGACCGCTCCAGCGGGATTCGAACCCGCGTCTTCGACATACCGTGTCGACGCTCTAGCCAATTAAGCTATGGAACGATATACTCGCCAGAGCGAAACTTTTGATATGATGATTTTTACTTTCGGTTTAAGCGAACCGTGGCGCCGTCTATAGTGAGTTCTTTACAGAGACTCGTAACTATTCAAAGTTTCATATTACAATGAAAATCTTTGACAGGAGACGACACCATGCTATTATTAATATGTACGATTTTTATTTTTGTGTTACCCACAATTAGGAATTCTAAACATTTCGAATCCCGCTGGAGCGGTCAATTTTTGATATGATATTCAAAAATGTTTAGAATTCCTAATTGTGGGTAACACAAAAATAAAAATCGTACATATTAAAAATAGCATGGTGTCGTCTCCTGTCAAAGATTTTCATTGTAATATGAAACTTTGAATAGTTACGAGTCACTGTAAAGAACTCACTATAGACGGCGCCACGGTTCGCTTAAACCGAAAGTAAAAATCATCATATCAAAAGTTTCGCTCTGGCGAGTATATCGTTCCATAGCTTAATTGGCTAGAGCGTCGACACGGTATGTCGAAGACGCGGGTTCGAATCCCGCTGGAGCGGTCAATTTTTGATATGATATTCAAAAATGTTTAGAATTCCTAATTGTGGGTAACACAAAAATAAAAATCGTACATATTATGAAACAACCTACCTACAAAGGGATATTAAAAACGGTGGTACAACATTGTAATTGTATTCCTTATGAAAAAATTGCAAAAATTATTTAATAGTTTTATGCTTTTCCCTTCATGTTTTTATTTTATTTTATTTATCTTCGCTTCAGCCAATCATAGTCCATTGCTAAAGGTAGGCCTCTCCAAGCTCGCGCCATACATAACAGTTGTCCGCAACACTCATCCATCTTCCGCCGCCGATCTTACGCATTTCGTTGATCTAGTGAGCCGAAGGATTTAAAAAAAAAGTTTTTTATTGATAACAAATAAAGGTACAATTCACACTTTTACAATTAAGGTGCTATAAAGAAATGTATTCACAAATAAAGTGCACCTGTTATCTGAATTGTATTTTCTAGATTGAGTATTTGTTTACAATTGAACAATATTCACTTCTATTATTTGACAACCGCTCTATTGTAGTGGTGTGTGAAGGCGCCTAAAAACCGGCGGTTTGCCGTTAGGGATGGATATTTGTATTTTTATAAATATTTTTTCCGGTTTGGACGTGTGTCCTCGTAGGTCTCCCCACCGTGCCTCGAAGAGCACGTTAAGCTGTCGGTACCGATTGTTATCATAAATGCTTAATAGCAAATGTTACTCATAGTAGGTAATATATCCGCCAATTCGCAGTGAAGCAGCGTGGTGGATTAAGGTCAAATCCTTCGCCAACGTGGAGAAAGAGGCCTATACCAATCAGTGGAATGTTACAAGCTGAATTGTATATTTTTCCTGTTATATTTTGAAATATTCACAATCTGTAAATTTAAGAGTTAAAGGATATGTTTTGGGGTAAGACAAAATCTAGTGGCCTGTGTGCGATACGGGCTTTTAAACTATTAATTTGAGATGGCTACATTGAAGGCAATACAGAATCGCTTGCATGTGACGCTACCTAATACAATTTTATTAGATTACTTTATAATAGATATAATACTACTGATTTATATAATTCTTGCGAAAGGCATATTTCAAATACTCAACCTGTTAATCGAATCCTCTAAGATATAATGATATCTTTCGAACTTAATACTAGATTATAATTATGTACGACTGCTATAGCAAAAAATTAAAGGTTTCTGTAATAGGTATATATATAAAACGAGTGTGCTTTAGACTACACGACTGAAGTAAATCTTCTTCAGTAATAGGCCTACACAATAGGCCTGCACTGTGTCTGAGATATATGAAACTTAGCTGGCTAGGAGAGAAAGAGAAAATGAAAATATGTGCTCGCACATCTCTCTGTTGCTCCGTTTGCCACACCCGATCACACTTTTCGTAACGCTCTCGTAACTTATTCACCATCTTACTTCCCAAGACAAGCGTAATTACGCAATTTACGTACGTACGTAAAGAAGTTTTATTTCAAAAACAATTTCTCTGTTTACCCATGGTTATGATAATTATGATATACATAGAATGCTTCGTAAGAAAATAAAACTGGCGTTTTTTTTCATTACAGCCTATACAGTCCACTGCTGGACATAGGCCTCCACAAGTTTACGCCAAAAATAACGTGAACTCGTGTGTTTTGCCCATAGTCACCACGCTGGGCAGGCGGGTTGGTGACCGCAGTACTGGCTTTGTCGCACCGAAGACGCTGCTGCCCGTCTTCGGCCTGTGTATTTCAAAGCCAGCAGTTGGATGGTTATCCCGCCATCGGTCGGCTTCTTAAGTTCCAAGGTGGTTGTGGAACCTTGTTATCCCTTAGTCGCCTCTTACGACACCCACGGGAAGAGAGGGAGTGGCTAAATTCTTTAGTGCCGTAGCCACACAGCATACAATTACGTTATAAATAGTTCAAATTCAAAATATCTATAATCTGAGCAGGCACTTTAGAGGTTTCTAATTACGACGTAGGTAAATGCACTGAGACTTGATATCGTGCTTCTTAGCCAAGCCAAACCTTTAAGCCAAGTATGAATAAATTTTAATGATTTAATTTGAGCTGTACACAGCGATTAACTAATAATATAAATTAATCGTGTGTTATTAATTAATTATGTATAATTTAAATAAACAGAAAGGGCGTAAGGCACAGATGTGTATCCGCGTTTGTACTGCTGCCACGATTCCGACAATCAAAGGACACGATTCTATAGTTTTAAATAAACAATATCTTAATATATATAAATCTCGTGTCACAATGTTTGTCCGCGATGAACTCCTAAACTACTTAACCGGTTTTAATCAAATTTGCACACCGTGTGCAGTTTGATCCAACTTGAAAGATAGGGTATATTTTGTTTTGATATATGTAATTATTATATTTAAGAAAAAAATAAGGCGATACGAAGTTTGCCAGGTCAGCTAGTTCGTATATAAGTACACCATTTAAAACATCTCTAAAATATAGAAGAAATGTGTGTTGCTTTAGTGGCACATAATTCCGTCCAGCACGTAATTATGACAGACCGCTATGGTTGAGTAAGGTATTGAGGGTTTTTTAAAGTACCTAGCTAATAAATTTCTATAGAATGTGAAAAAAACAAAGAACAAAAGGTTTTTTTTTTGTTTAATTTTCTGTACTGTTACCTAAGAGCGGCAACACACCACAACTCGTCTAATGTTGCAGATGTCCATGGATGGCAATAACGTAAGATCGGGTGCAGCTATCTGCTTATTTGCTAGACTTCAATATGCATGCTAATAGGTAGCAGCTTCCAAATGTCTTACCAATAAGCAAAAAAAGCTAGGGGGTTATCTTATATCACATATCCCTGTTTCGTTGGAGAACTGATTTGTACAAATGCGGACACACTTCCTTATCTTGGGTTTTCTTACGAAAATAGCTCTTTTGAACAAGTGTTTAAAATAATATTCTCCTTGAATGCCATCTGGAATCAACGTGATTTTATTTACTACTAATTAATAAATAAACATAAATAGTAATTTTGAGAATATTGTCATAAAGATTTGTGAGAGTTTGGCAAATTGTACCAAATTTTTTTGAAACAAGTAACCGTTGAGTTCCTAGCCAGTTCTTCTCAATCGTTACCTACGATTACGTACCTACGTTCGGCAATGACGTGACTCATTCAGGGGGGAAACATACCACGCTTGGTTATATAGGGCCGGGGGGGTGGTCTTAGGTTTTCGTCACGTAGTGAATAATCTCTAGGAAAATCGTGAACGAAAATCTATTTTCTTAACTTCATGTTTGAAAAATCATTTAAACCACACTTCTGAATTACTACGTGAAAACTCGAGGGGGGTCTTAGCAAGTACTACGGGTAATCACCAAGAGGGGGGGGGGGTTAAAAAATTTAAAAAATGGGTCATGTAGTCGGTAGAATTAGAGATAGTACAATTATAAAGTGATAAATTATAAGAATTTATCTAAGCTTTTTGGGATGCAACCTGCGCTAACAAAACACTTGCTCCGTCTCTCCGTGTCAATAAAACAGCTTTTAGCCACAGGATTGTCAAGGAAGAGCGGGAGCTACGGCGGAGAAAGCTGAAACGACTAAGCGGCACAAGTTTTCGTCACTAATTTGAGATTACATCTTTTTATCGTTTGCAATCCAAAAAAAGATTTAAAAGATTTAATTCCTCGTTTTATCGCCTCCACTGGTGACAAGAGTGCTTCTTGGTGGTGCTTTTTTGCCCAGAGAATCGGCATAGCGATTCAATGAGGAAATGCTGCCAGCATTCTTGGCACCATTCCGCGCGGATATGATTTAAAGCGCTATTGTCAGAACAAGTAATATTCTAAAATTTCGAAATGTGCGTAGTACCTCGAAGCCTTGAATAAAGTATGCTTTATTGCGATCTAGAGGAGGTCTATGTCCACCTTAGTAGTAGTTAAGACGCATTCTACTGAAATAGGCAGAAATCTAATAATAAAGTAGATATTATAAGTTTAAGTTAATTTTTTATGGTATCCCTATCGAGTGGGAGTCGCAATAGATGAATGGGCGGCGAGTGATGCAAGTCGTGACTCATCCCGCCAATCGTGTGATTACGCCCTCCGAGCTCATGGCGACGGCGACGCACGATCGACAAGAATGCATTGTTAATACCACAACGTGAGCTAATTGAAATTAAACATCCAACGGTGTTAGATGTAGTTCAACTACCGATTAAGTGATTTAAGTTAAGTTAGTTTCAAGTGTATTGTCTAATTCACCCCCTGCTGACCTCTGGTAGCGTTTGTCACTTATGTGCAGAATAATTACAACTTTTAATTTATCGGTTGCGAATATCTGACAGGTAAATTGAGTTTGATGATGAAACAGATAATGAGTATTTATAAAATACGTTTTTTATCTGTTGGATAGTATTATATTTCAGATATAGATCTTCAGACTATCTCAATGACAGATAAATTAAATTAATTACTGACTTCAACGTAAAATATTTTTTATTACAAAAGTTGCCAACAAGCGTACGGTAAGTAAGCGAATAACGTACCTTATAGACGCCTACAACACCAGGTTACCCGGGACCCTCTCCAGAAGGTCTGGCTACATTAAACGATTTTGAAATTCCCAAAAGACAATTCTAAGTAATGAGCTTAAACAATTTTTCAGTTGAGTGTAAATGATACGTAGAGTCGAGAATTAGGACATATGTATGGACATATATATTAGGACATAAATACGATACAAACCTATTCGTTATTATTTAGAATTTTCTAAATTTTATACTTTTTTCTCTATTCGACGGGTGTAATTAAATCTTTTGAGATTTAACGTTTTGGTAATGTGTCGGTTAACATTTTTTATATTTATAAATTTGTTAATTTTATCATGTTGATACATTCTATACAATACTTTCTATACGTTTGTATATTATGTCACTATTTTATTCCTTCTCTGTTTCTTTGTAGTGAACAATAAATAATACTTATTTATAAGTACTAGTGGTCGCTCAGTGGTTGAAATTCGGCCATAATTAATTTAACTAATAAGTTTGAATATTATTAAAATTCTGTTCTATCATAATAAACAAAAAAGTATATATGCGTGGGTGTATGAAATACATGGTAGTGTGTGTAATATTTTTTATGTAATATATTTTTTTACATAATTTAAAAAAAAAATATTAGCATTCTGCACACCTTCTCTATACAAACTATAACTGTGCGAAATTTCATACTCCTCCGTCCACGCAATTTTCGTAATAAAGGGTCAAAGTGTTAGCTTCACGTATTAATATACGATACGAGATATAGATTACGTATGTACCTACCTATATACATAGTAAAAACAACAGAAGTTGATATTAAAAAGATAAATATGTACAAAACGAATTCATTTAGATTTCAATAAAACTTATATAAAGTAATGTCATCACTTCTAGACAGATAGACGATTAAAACTAGAACCATGAAAAGTACACACGATTTCGTGCATGAGATTTTGCAGACGTCGAATACAAACATGAAGACAGACAGACAGTCAAACTAGCAAAAGTTCTAAAAAAGTCTATTTGGCTGCTTTTGCTCTATAATTCGTTTCTCATAAATGTTCTCCGTGTACAGATATCGACTGGTTAAAATCTTTTGTAGGTATATCACGATTCAGCCCGTTATATCCCACAGCTGGCCATAGGCCTCTTTCTCCATGTAGGAGAAGGATTGTAGCTTAATCCACCACGCTGGTCCACTACGGGTTGGCGGATATGTTCCCTACTATGAGTACCTAACGACGGCTTATACTTATTTATGATAATAACCGGGACCGACGGCTTTTACGTGCTCTCTGAGGTACGATGGTAAGACCAACAAGGACAGTCATCCAAATCGGAAAGAAATATTTGTACAATTACAAATATCCATTCCGAGCGGGAATCGAACCCGCAAACCGTTGCGTTTTATACGACTTCACGCACCATTACACCAGCTGGCTTAGACAAGTGGCATAAACGCTAAACAAATAGAATAATAGAATTCTCAATGTATGGGAATGACACTAACATTCGACATGTGATTTTTCACGATTGAGATTAAAAGTCTGCCAAAACGCAATGGAAAGAAGTAGTTTAGGCATAAAAAGAGGAGATAGAGTGAAATTACAAGAAATCAAAAAGAAAACTAAATTTAAAAATGCAAACAGTCTACAGACAGCTTAAATGGCATTGGACGGGACATAATATATGTAAAAAAAAAGTAAAGAGAAATGGACTAAGTTAGTAAAAGAAATAGAGGAAGACAAGCGAAAAGATGGGAAGATGACTTCAAGAAAATAGCTGGTCCGGTATGGACTCGCTTAGCAAAAGATAGGAATACGTGGAGATCTTTATTAGAGGAGGCCTTTGTCGACAGACATCTGCTCCACACAAACCCAGTTACCGATCATTCAAATACAAGTCAAATTTAATTAAATCAATTTGTTTTTTAGAAAGTAGGCATGTATTATATGTATTAATGTTAAGGAAAGAAGCACCAGTAAAGCTTTTTGAATTTTATTTTATTTTATTTATTTTATTTTATTTATTTATTATTCCATTTGTCTAAGACATGATCACTTAAAGAGTCAGAGTATTACTAATGTAGAGCGTCGTTGTAGCTTATATATGTCAGGTCATAAATTAGACTATAAAACGTCTCACCATGACTTTTACAAGCTGTAACCTTTCAAATTTACAAAATACTAACAAAAAGTATGTGTATTTTTTAACCGACTTCAAAAAAAGGAGGAGGTTACTCAATTCGGCCGTATATATATATTTTTATTATGTATGTTCGGGGATAACTCCGTCGTTTATGAACCGATTTTGATAATTCTTGTTTCGTTTGAAAAAGAAATATCTCTAGTTTGGTAACATGATAAGGAAACCAGGATCTGATGATGGGATTCCAAAGAAATCGAGGGAAACTCTCGAAAAGCCGCATAACTTTTTACTGGGTGTACCGATTTTGATGATTTTTAATTTAATCGAAAGCCGATGTTTACCATGTGGTCACATTTAAATTATATCGAGATCTGATTACAACTTTTGGAGTAATCTTTGATAATGCGTATTTACTCGACAATTTTTTTGACGTTGTATTACTTGCCGATATAATTGAAGGCGGTTTTTCTTCGTTTGCCTGCAAACACAATTATTTTACCTGTACTGAAAACTGGAAAATGTCGCTTAAGCTCGAAACAATTATTTTGCCGCTTTTACCCAATATTAAAATTAATGTGTCTACTGTTGGTTACCTAGTCAATGGTGTATTCTTCGTGCACGAATCCGACTCGCACTTGGCCGATTTTTATTTCTCAGTATTTAAATAAAACAAATTTGTTAACTTAAAAAAACCATGCTTTTTAATTGTAAGCATTAAGTCTTTAATCAAATCAATTCTATTATAAAATAAATCATACACTAAACCTAAATTTATAACTTAAAAACGTTACATTCGGTAACTATTAAACACCAATAAAAAAAACTAAATCAAGCAATTAGTATTTCAATGTGGTATATATATTTCACAGGTCACCGCTTATATAAATACATAGAGCTAGAGCCGGTTTCACTGGATGTGGGTAATGTTTATCCTGCAAATAAATTACGAATAGAACTTACTGCTGTAGGTAGAATAGACTACCCCAGCCGGCCTAGCATGCATACAACGAGATATCTCTTGACGAGAGAGAGAGATAATGTCTACATCGAGTATTTTCTCGATTACCCTAACATGCGCACTACGAGAGACAAAATTCTCTTCCGAAGACTTCGCCTTGTCGAGTAGAGAAACATTATCAACCATAATCACAACTGAATATCATTCTTATTTCTTATGTCGTAAAGTTGAATTTACAAGGTTATTGACCAATCGTGCCAAACCGGGATGAGCCAACGTTTGTATAATTTCAAACGAGTGACACATGTTTTATTTTACAATGTTCTCGGCCTTTTGGCTAAGATAAAAAGTGTATATCTAATTTAAAAAATCAAATATGGAAAATAAAACGGCGTAAGTAAATGAATTTAATTATATATGTAAAACAATATGCTCGTGTTGTGCTTTATATCTTGTCGCACATTAGATAATTGTAATTCTATCACGCATTGTTTTTTTTTTTTAATTTTTAAATTTTTTTGAATTTTTGAATTTTTTTTTTTTTTGATTATTGATTTTACTTTTATTCTATTTAATTTTATTTTTAGGTATTGATTTTTTTAATATAATTTTGTTTTGTTTTTTATTCTGAATGTGGTCTTGTCTTGTTGTACTAACCCAATATGGACTTATACTTTGGTCTGAAGTAAAGTATTATTATTATTATTATTTAGAATAAGAAGCAACAGGGCGCAAATATGGCACACTTCACTCGACTTTTCGCATTTCCCGCTCTTCGTATACCGAAATTATATAATTATAATAGGGAAACGCCATGGTATACAAAAAATAGGCACCCGGTTTTATTTATTTTTTATTTATCGTCTTTCTCGTCGATAATATTGAAGACGAGAAGTTTCTCTTCCTAAAACGTCAAAATTCGACAAAATTACGATGTCATGTTAGCTTCCGTAGAGATAAATATCACAGATCACTAAAATTTAATGATTATCTCTTCTTGACGTAACGAGAAGAGTATTGCGTGCACGCATGTTAGCTACTGTAGACATAGAGAGATAATACGAGAAAAGGGGTAGACAAAATTTTGTCGTGGCGCGCATGCTAGGCCGGCAGGGGTTCCTAATATTTTTTAGCCGTTAGCGCGCTAGCTACTTGACATATATACAGTTAAAACAACTCTACTATACAATAATAGCCGTTAAGTAGATAGGCATAACAAATAAAATAACCTCAACAAGAATTTAGAATTGAAACAGAAAATTAAAATAAAGAAAAAACAAAAATAAAACGAGAACAATAACTTCTCAGTCAAATAAATGTGAGGGTTGGTCTTGGTAATTTAAACGCTCTCTCTTTATTAACGTTATCGTGTTTATCGCATAAATATACCTGGTTGTAGCATAAAATCTGATTGAGCAAAGTATCTGGTATTATACTGCACTAACAACACAAATTTTCACATTGAAAAAACTGTACACAGGTATGGGAGCTGAACATATGGCCCTTTTGTACTTCTGCAAAACGATTTTTTCGCATGGAAATTTCATATCGTGTATTCGAATTATAAAAAATTAAAGTTACATTTTATTGTTCAGTAAACCTTCGCAACAATTTCGTAGAGCCTAACTTCAACTTATATTATGCGTACTATAAGTACATATCAACGAGTGAGTGATAATAATAAAGGATCGATTCACAGCGCCCCTCTTTACTTTCTACGCTGTAGAAGGGAACCGCGGCGTGCACTATGGAACACCCTTGACTAGCCTGAGGATCTATTTCACCAGATGTGGAGAAAGTTTATTCTGTAAATGAGTTACGATCAAACTTTAAATACAGGAAGTAGATAGGCCTTTAACACCTGCTTAATCTCAATTAATCAACTACAGCTTTTAGAATCATTTTCAACCTACTTCAAATAAGGAGGAGGTTACTCAATTCGACCGTATATTTTTTTTTAGTTCGGGGATAACTTCGTCGTTTATTAATCGATTTTGATAATTCTTTTTTTGTTTTTTGGAAAAAAGATATCCCAAGGTCCCCAATGTAGGCTGTACCATAATAAGGAAAGCAGGAACTGATGATGGAATCCCAGAGAAATCGAGGGCAGTTATTGCATATAGAAATATCTCAAAAATAGAGTATATACAGAACTCGATGATGAAAAAGAATAATACATCAAAAACTTTTATCTGCATGATATCATCATCATATGTCAATAACCATAGCCGGTGAAACAGGCCCAATGTTCCATATCGCCAAATGTTCAAACGTCGCGTGCGCATATCTCCGCGTGCGCGGCGCTGGACGCGATCAGAATTATATATCTACTTGTATTTCGAAACGTTAAATATACGTACCCTACACGTAGTTACGTGAAACTAAGTGTGATGCCTCTAGGTCCTTGTGAGATCGATTTATTTCATTTAAATACTTTCTATAGTTAGTTTAATATAAGAATAAAAAAAATCGAAGTATTATTTATATATCATTTCCTCATTCGATCTACGTCAAAGCAACAAAAAAAAAGGAACACCATAATGTCTACGAAAATTACTTGTTACTTTAGTAAGTTATTTTTCCTGTTTTAAAAAAATTACAGGCTTTGGTTTACTAAAAGTATGTTGCAAGTTTTCTTACAAGCTTTAAAAAACATTTAAACTTAACAATGCTATTCTGTATTTTTACATGCGAATAAGAATTGAACTTGAATTGTAAACTTATTTTAAATGCCTATATTAAATCGTTCCACTGTAACGTGACTTCATATTTAGCGCTCCATTATATGACGTAGTGCCGCCATTTTGACATATTCCCGCTAAAAGTACTGACCTTGAAATTGATAAATGGAATAATTCTACATATAGTATTGAGATATTGAAAATAAAACAATAGAAAACTTTAGGAAGTCTTAATTGGGCACTATAAGATAGTACAATTAAAGAAAAGTGATATAAAGAAATATTATAATCTAATTTTAAAAGTTCAAAAATTATGATGTAAAAAAATTATGGCTCCTCCAGGGTTTAACCAAAATAAACCCTGACTTGTACCTTTTAAAATCGTTTAATAGCTGAATGGTGTCTAAAATAAAACTCTAACAAAAACTAAACTTTTAAATATGACAATCTTAAGTAAGATAGTGTTGCGGATTATGTCCCTATCTAAATTTATAAATAGTCTTTTCTCCATTACTGATAACACAATTCTTTCTCTCTTATAATTTTCTAGGGTCTATTTCTTAGGACCTTTTATTGGAATTTGCACCTCTTTGGTAAGGATGCTATCTGTGACAACTTATCAGAAACCGGTGACACAGGCCCTAAATAAGAGTTAGCAGAGTCTATATAATATAATACATATAAGCTATAGTACACTTTCATCATTACAGCCTATACAGTCCACTGCTGGACATAGGCCTCCACAAGTTTACCCCAAAAATGGCGTGAACTCATGTGTTTTACCCATAGTCACCACGCTGGGGAGGCGGGTTGGTGACCGCAGGGCTGGCTTTGTCGCACCGAAGACGCTGCTGCCCGTCTTCAGCCTGTATATTTCAAAGCCAGCAGTTGGGTGTTTATCCCGCCACCGGTCGGCTTTTTAAGTTCTAAGGTGGTAGTGGAACTGTTTTATCCCTTAGTCGCCTCTTACGAAACCCACGGGAAGAGAGGGGGTGGCTATATTCTTTAGTACCGTAGCCACACAGTACATAGGACACTTTGCAAATAAAAAATAAATGATATTCTTATACAACAAGAAGACAGTGACTGAATTTGATTTTTTATTGCTTATTAAAATAAAATTAGTCATGAGTCAATGCAGTTAAACAATACGACAAAGGCGTTGAAAAATATGAACAATATTATAGACAGGAATATTACCACCCAATTTGTCCACGAAACCATTTGCCAAACCACCCAATGAGCAAACAACAATTGGTCTCCATATTGAAAACAGTTGACAAGTCGACCATATTGGAAAAATATTCACGTATACAATTACTCATGAAGTTCGTAACATATTTCACACTTTAACTAGAAAGGGACAGCAAATATAAATCATAAAATTCTAAGAACAAGAAATACATCCATCTCTTTTTGATATTATTATTAACTTATTTTATATTCTAACTTATGGTACGACTTTGATTTAAAAGTATCGGTTGTAGCGTCCTCCATTTTGTGCTATAAGTATGCAAGTCGCGTTTCCCGCCAAAACCGTTCGTGCCTCGCCCAACACTGAATCGAAAGAATCATGTTAATGGAATTTATGTTCGGCCTGTACGTATGATATACGATGAATGTTTAAGCATTTCTAGGAATATAATTCTTATTAAATGCTTGTATTATTTTTTTAATGCAGTTTGAAATGCTATATTGATTTTTGAATAGAGCCGACTCTGACCAGTCCCTGCCGAAAGTTACAAATAAAAAATGATGATTGTATGGAAAGTTATTGTAAACTATTGTGTGTTGGAACAGGGATTCCACAATTTTTATCTGTTTTTATCTGGGCTATCTATAGATAGATCTATCTCTTTAAATGTCTGTCATGTGCGGGGATTGAACTCGCGACCGTCAGCGCAACAGTCATATTAGATGTCTAAAATAAACTTCATTAAAAGTACATTCGAAATACTAACATAATCGAACCATTTTTATACGAGATTACGAAAATAAAAAAATTTGAAATAATAATTATCTGAACTCTAACAATCTATACTAATATTATAAATCTGAAAAATTTATTGTTTTGTTTGTTTGAACGCGTTAAGCTTGGGAACGACTAATTCAAATTAACAAATTATTTTTTTATTGTATAGTACATGTACCGCGGGTGATAAAATATATTTTATAATATTTTCAGACATTTTTGCGTCAAATTAACGCGGGTTTCCCGCTGGACACAGTTAGTACTATATTAAAAAAAAGATCACACGCACTTTTATTGATTGGGGTTACAAACGTTTTAATACTATACGATAAGAGACAATCATAACCGTCACTTTTGAATTTTATCCTGAACAGTTACAATGATGCCCAAAATTCTTAGACTTTGATTCTAAAATCAATAAATTAAAAATATATAATTTAACTTCAACTCCATTATTGAAGTTTTTATTATAATTACGAGAATAATGAACAAACGAATGGGCTATAACAGACGGAAAAACTGCAACTATACAAAAATATTAAGAGAAGAATTATTATTATTATTATTTATTTATTTATTTATTTATTTTTTTATAGAAGAGGGGGCAAACGGACAGTTGACATACCTGGTGGTAAGTGAAAAGAACATCCACAGACACCCGCTACATCAGAGGATTTGCAGGTGCGTTGCCGGCCTTTGAATGAATATTGAATGAAATAAAATTTTGTCTCACAATAAAGAGGTAAAAATAATTGTGTTTAACTGACTTCACTTACATCGACAAGTAATACAACCTAAGTAGACGAAAAAATTAACAAACGCACTAGTCATCACTACGATTTTCGAGGGTTTCCCTTGATTTCTCTGGGATTCCATCATCAGATCCTGGTTTCCTTATCATGGTACCACACTTGTGGTATCTGCTTTTCAACAAAAAAAGAATAATCAATATCGGTTCATAAACGACGAAGTTATCCCCGAACATATATATAACCTCCGAATTGAGTAATCTCCTCCGTTTTTCAACTCAGTTAAATGAGAATGGAGATGTTTTTCTCCCATTACTAATTTCAGGGTATATTGCACTCAACTCGTATGTAATAGCAGCTACAGTAGTTCCTTCATAAGAATAGCTACGGAAAATGTCAGTGTGGTAAGTAACTACCAATAAAAAAAGGAAAAAAAAAACTAAAAAACGACATGACACTATTTTATATAAATTTGGTATGACATAGCATAAATTTGTTTTTTTTTTTATTACTTTTTATGGAAATTAAAAGATGCATTGACAATTTTTGTGTGTCTAGCCTTCGCAGTTTATATTTTTTACTATAGGGACATAAAATGAGCAATGCCTTTGAAGGAATTATATCTTAATAGGCCTTTAGTTTTACAGGACGAGTTATAGTTTAAATTGCAAATCAGAGCACATATTCTACGTACTTAGAATTCTCAATGAGTATAGAAAACCCGAGGACCAACTTCTTTCTGTGAGATTTATTGATCTAAAAGTATATTTTGTTTTTGTAATGGTATATTAAGGGGTAAATAGCCTCTAGTAAATGTTATTTTGTTAATTATATTATCTTTTAGTATTTTCAAATTTAATACACTTTTTAATGCAAATATTTCCTAAATACAAATAAAATATTATGAAAAAAAAAAAACAGTAGCGGTATCACAATTGCTTAGTTAGATATACATAAATTTATGCAAGCTGCGGATATATAATTATCTAAGTATATGATGTAGAGGCCTATGTCTAGCAGTGGACTGTGATACGCTGAAATGATGATGGTGAATATAAAGGAATCAGAATAGAAAATATACTGCCATGTAAAAATTTCGTAAACTTTTTTTTCAGCTTTTGGGCATCAAACTATAAAATAAAACCAAAACAATGCTTATAAATGCATTCCTTTGGTTTTGTTCTCTCGCCAATTTAACATGTATTACTTTATGGTATTACACGAAAATCTAAATTGTTTTTTTTTAATTTATTGACAGCTGTGGAGAGCTGGGTCCGAGTCCTTCGCTCTAAACTGTACACATTTTACACAGTAAAAATAAGACAATAATATTATATAATTATAAACAAACTCTTATACATTTCATTTTTTTTTTTCTTTATTATATCTTCTCTATTGAAATCCAAATTGTCAAAAAGTAAGTATAACTCTTATCGTTCAGTGTTTACACTTTACAGGCCATTCAGGCAGTTTCTGTAACGTTGCAGTAATTTATTAAATCCAAATCTACTGAAAACAAACACTACTTCATAAATTAAAATACACAAATTATAAAATTACTTTAAGCTTTAATTGAGTTTCGATTCTCGACTACACCAAACATTCATCACCTTACCTTTTCCATCTCACAAAATAAAAGCAATCATAATTTCGTAATGTTGAAATAATTGACATTTGTCACAACATTGAAACAAATGTTAATGTTATGAATTTGTGAAAAATACGATTCGAATGTAGTAGTAAACCTTTTTACAAGTGAAATTGGATTAAAAACGATATAATCATGCAAGACTTCACGAGTATATTAAACATAATCTTCATAATCAGTGGGGGTGTGTTAACTTTTGTTATTCTGTTCATTTTCGCTAAAAGACAAATAACAAGGTTCGCCCTTCGATCTAGACGAGGTCCTCATGTTCCAATAGGAGCTTCAGCAAAGAAGGTAAAATCATTATTTATTTTATTTACTTTCTTCTTTATCATCATCATCATTCATCATCATCATCATTCATCATCATCATCTCCACCACCACCACCACTTCAGCCTATCGCAGTCCATTGCTGGACATCGGCCTCCACAAGTTCGTGCCAAAAATGGCGTGAACTAGTGTGTTTTACCCATAGTCACAACGCTGGGCAAGCGGGTTAGTGACGGCAGGGCTGCTGTCTGTGTTCGGCCTGTTTATTTCAAAGCCAGCAGTTGGATGGTTATCCCGCCATCAGTCGACTTTTTAAGTTCCGAGGTGGTAGTGGAACTGTGTTATCCCTTAGTCCTCTCTTACAACACCTACAGGAAGAGAGGGGTAAAATTGAATATATAACAAAGATTTTTTCTTTGTAGTATGATATTTAAAATAGCAATGGTATTTCTCAATGTCATAAAAGAGTGTTTTCACTAAGAATTAACAGTGTTTCATTTTTTTATGTGTGTAGAACTTTATTTCTATATTAAGCTTATAACCAAGCTCATTAATACTTAATACATCCAATTAAAAAGGCATCATTTCAACATTGTTTATAATAATAAATACATTTATCTATATTAATCACTTACAATGGTGTATGATTTACAGTGTCTCAAGAAAGAAATAGAGCGTCGTATAGAAGCAGTGCCCCGGATAGTTCACGAGCCTCGGCTGCTGTGTGCTGAACCTTCCCACTACATACTTGAACCTCAACAGCCTTACCACTATAGATTTCGAGCTGTTGACGATGTGAAGACATTAGGTAAGATTATACCATATTGTATTTGAACAGATGTTTAATTATAAACAGCTTAATATTTTTTTTAATAGAAAAGAAATATATATTTATATATCAATATATATAATAAGATACCTACACTTCATCCTGTAATGTTTCACTGCTATATATATATATATCTAATATATAAAATTCTCGTGTCACGGTGTTAACGTTAAATGGCTTAACAGATTATATTGATATATATTGGGTAGGTCTGAGAATCGAACAACATCTATTTTTCAACAACAAAATTAACAAAAAATTTATTGACCGTCAATCGTGTTGACGTTTCAAAATTAAAGCTGTCATATTATATATAATTTTAATAATAAATTAATGTATAAAAACAAAAGCAATAATAAATGTTTTAGTTGTTGATGCCGGTAGAGCATGCAATTATCTATAAAAAAAAAGTGAGGTTTTTCCTAAAAAGGGAGGCATACACTTAACCTGAGTGTATGTTGTTGTTCACGGGCTCTTTTCCGCAACTCGACGTCTTGGTGCGCCTTTTTTGCGTCTAGTTATTGCGTCTAGCTAACCTGAGTGTATTAATATATGATTATTTTTAACACTGCTATACACGTTCTTGAAAGCTTGAAGCTTTTTGTAAGATTTATTACAATCATGCCATTATGTTTTGTAAAAAGTATATGTTACACCTTATGGACATCTATATCCAAATTGCAAAACTAATAATTTTGTTTGTTCTCAAATAAAAAAAAAACACCTTACTTTAATTTTCAACAACAAATAATAAAAAGAAAATATCATAAACATACACACATAATAAGCTTCAGCTATTGAATAAAAAAAATTTATCAAAATCGACACACTCATTAAGGACAGTTTTTTTGTAGTAGTCTAAAAACACTTTTATACACTAACAAGAATGAGGTATTAAATTTAAGCAATGTACTGAAAAGCATTTCTTAACAAAAATAAATAAATTTAGAAAACAAAAGCTTAGCTAACAAAACAAAAGCTAGTTTGGGCACAAGATAGGCATACAACAAAACTTAATCTTGCTTGTAGCTACCCTCAAATTATAACAAATTGTAATTTTACATATTTTAAATATTGTATATTCAATGTTTTAACACATTTGACAGAAGAGGAAATAGCCCACCAAGACCCGGGTCTCAAACGTCATCCACGCGAGTCACTCCGTGCATTCCTCCTCTCCTCACTAGCAGTACCCCTCGACGGTAGAGGACAGAAACTAGTTCATCAATTCTGTGATGCCTATGAGTCGGCGAGACACCACCCCGCTGAGTTTGGTGAAGACGAGTACAGGGCGTACAGTCGGTTGCTTTTAAAACTTTTGGATGCGTAAGTTTTGACTCTGATTAGCCCTTTCTGTTAAACTAACTCCTTTAAGATTAGCTAGGTCAAGCGTAAGATACGTGCATTAATAATTTTTTTGCATTACTGTCACTAATCTATAACTTGTTCTAAACCCTGTCATAGTTAATCTATCGACTTCCTCATATTTTGAGAGTAAGAGACACCCTAAACATGACCCAAGCTAGGTGCTAGGTCTCCACAAAGAATTCACCCAAACGTGGTAAATAACTGTCTGTAATTTTATCTACTATCCGTTTTCGTCAGTGCTCGTCTTCTAAAAAGCGTGTCGTGTGTGTCGGCGTCGCGCGGCAGCCCGCAGCGACGTCCGGCGCGCCTGCTGGACCCCGCGCGACTGCGGCCCGCGCCCCGCCCCGCCAACCACTACACCGCGCTCGAGGTAGCGCACACACGCGCCTAGCACGCCATGTGTGCCAATCACGGCACACGCGCCAATCATAACACACGCGCCAATCACATAGAACATGCCAATCACGCCATATGCGCCAATTAAACTTCAAGCGCCAATCACGCCTCATATGCCATATACGCCACACGACTATCAAGCCATACATGGCATATACTCCAGACAAAGCATACTTTATACACATCAAACACAAGATTAAACTATATTATCATAACTGCACGTAACAGCACATTAACAATAACACAGTACTAACATGAGTATTTTATTCATTAAATAGTCAATAACAACATAACAGAAATTAGAACAGAACAACAGCCTCTCAAAGAGCCTTTGCTTACAGAACATGCCAGTGGAGGCTAAACTGGAAGAAGAGGTGCTCCGGGTACCGGTGAAGAGCCCTACGGAGCCACTAGTGAAGGCCCCGGCGGACGAGACGGCGCTCTGAGCCAGGCGCGCGCGTCATGACGCGCAGACGCTGTAACCTGGCACGGCGTGGTGTGGCCTGCCATGGCGTGGTGTGGCCTGCCATGGCGTGGTGTGGCCTGCCATGGCGTGGTGTGGCCTGCCATGGCGTGGTGTGGCCTGCCATGGCGTGGTGTGGCCTGCCATGGCGTGGTGTGGTGGCAGCTCCTGGCCTAGTGTGGCATGGCAGTTCCTGGCCTGGTATGGCATAGTCCGCCACTTAGTGGTTATAGCTACATGAGTGGAATTAAAAAACCAGTGTAGTGTTGAGGACAGTTGAGATACTTGGATTTGTGTGATGTTACAGTGTTGTAGTAACTTAGCTATGTAGGAGAAACCGTTATATGGTGGTATTGTGTGGTAGTGCTGAGATGACATCATATGGTCATGAAAATCTTTGACTTTTGTATGGTATATATGTACCTAAAAAGTAGAGATGCCACGAATAGTAATTTGGCCGAATACCGAATACCGAATGTTCGGCGAGGCTCTTGGCCGAAGCGCCGAACATTCGGCAGCCGAATATTCGGCCACACTTAGTACTTTTCGCGGCGACAAGACACAACTCGTCACCGTACAAGTTTAAACTTGCACCGCTGAAGTAATACGTACTTCACGGTCGTGTTACAACCTGCTTTATTTGTTGGTCGTTGGTGCATCGTACGTACAGTATACCTACTAAAATATAACATTTAATGTTATTGATTACCATAAGAAATATCACCGTTGATTCGAGTAAAGTTAAATGAATCCAATTATAAGAAATCGCCTATTTGGAACTTTTATGAAATTTATAATGAAGACAATAAACTGGCAGTTTGTTTGTTGTATTTGTTTCTTACCACTGGTAGATTTTAAATATTAATTTGTTAGTTCTTTTTTTGGTTAAATAAATATCTTTGTGAGTAATATTTTGAGTTTTTTCATAATTTATTTGGTGATCCTTACTGTATTTTATCATAAATAAGGAAGTAAATCTGTTTATCACGATTTCACGCCCAAACTGCTGAACCGATTTTAATAAAATTTGGTACACAGATACTCTAGAGCCTTAGAAAGGACATGGGCTATAATTAACGCGAAGTCGCGGAAAAACAGTTCGTAGGAAATAAAAAAATTGCTATTCGGTATTCGGCCAAACGGTTAACCATATTCGGCCGAATACCGAATAGCGAAAAAAAGAGGCCGAATAGCCGAATACCGAATAATTGCCGAATATTCGTGGCATCTCTACTAAAAAGCTATTCAAGATCGGAATGGACATTGACTATATTATGGAGTTATTATATTTATGGTGTAATAAGAGGACTGTTAAAAAACTTGAGGCTTTATTCCATGGCAATATGGAATTAATTAATGGAGAAGACTCTTACCGCTTACCACCATTTCACTTGTTATGAAGTAGTGAAAATGCATTAACAATTCAGGAACTTCAAGTTTCAATTCAAGCCCGTGTTATTTGTGATTCAGTATATGACGATTACGATGTTAACGTTATTAAATTTAAATTTGATAAATGATGCATTTTTAACATTTAAGAAATACCAAACTAAATATTTCAACACAACTAAAACAGACGAAAGTAAATCTTAATAGCAGTATGTATTGTATATGTCATTCAAAAACGTATACGCCATCATATTTAAATATACAAACAGAATACATTTTCACATTCTCTTATTTATAAACTAGGAACTTTTAGACATTTTTATGTTAACTACATATCATACATTTTATTTCTTCAGAGTATTAGGAGGAAAACAGTTGTTAATTTGACTAGCCCGTTGGCACAGTTTGTAGGTGTACTTTCTGATTCCTGCCTGAGTCCTAGGTGTAATATTTGTATTTATATATTTATAAATATATCATTATACATCATGTTTATAAATAATGTTGGCAAGGGCAAACTTATCTCTATAAGAGATCTCTACCAGTCTCCCCATGATGGTGAGTAAACCAAGTTACCGCGGGACAGTAATATATGTATCAGAAAAAAAAGCTGTTGATAAAACAGCTAAATTAAGCCCCATGTATCATTATATGGCCGTAAATAGAAGGACGCAAGTTTAATAACACGTTGTATATACTCTTTTAATATATTTTATTTTCCACATAAACATTAGTGTTCAATCAAAACATATTAGTTCTTACATACAAGTTACAGAGCATATTTTGATATATTATTTTTATTAAACAATATCAAAGACGTAAATGGCAACACTTAATAATACTAATATCACACGATTATAAATAATCTTCTAAATGGCTTGCATTATTTCCGAAGTCCATTTCTCTGTAAAAATAAACACATTAAAATTGCATTTAAATATAATTATTAGTTAACGTATGTAAAATAGATTAATCTGTCAAAAAGCTGTTAGTCTAAAGAAATCATCAATTTTATAACAGATATATTTATATGTAAATTTTTAAATATTAAAAAGTTAAAAAAGCAGATATTAGTTACTTAAGAATTACTTTGTATAAATGATTAAATATTAATAGATTATTGTTTTTTAAATGATAAAAGCTTAGAACCTTGTGAAATGAACCCTTAGTCAACCCTTGTTATACACACTTAATTCCAAAAAAATCTGTACAAAAGAAAAAGAAAGAAAGGTGTATGGCAGTTCACACGGCAGAAGTGAAACTTCTGGAGACTTTCATCGAGGATATAAAATACTGAGTAATGTATTCCATCTCACTCTCTCCTATACATTTATGTGTTTGTTTCCTTATCGTGACGCATCTGGGGGCACGGTAGTGCCCCCGCCAAGACGAGCCAAAAAAAAAAAAACGAAAAGTTTTCTTTTCATCGAGGTTCAAATCATAACGATTTCAATGAAATTCAAAAAATATACCTACATAATTATTTCATTAAAACTGAAAACAATATATAAACATTTTTCATTGTACGTTGATATCTATTGTTTATTTTCAATTGTACAAATTCTATTCGAGCCAATGACTGTTAATATGACAAGCGACATCTACACACTACAGAAGCAAACACACCGTACTCAGATCTCTTCGATGTTCCTCCTGAGTGGCGGGAAACAAAAGATAATTACATTTAAATATATTTAGAACATTTTAAAATACTGTTAAAAGTTTAATAATAAATTTATCTTTAGATCACACGATTGAAGTAAAACTTTTTTAGCTTCTACAGTAATATACGAAACGTAACTCTCTTTCTTTCATTCTATTTTCGCTAACTTATATCTCCCTCTCAACTTCCGTTCGCTTCACCCGATCACACTTTTCGTAACGCTCTCTTCAAGGCACCAGTTTACTCCCCAAGTCGAGTGTGCGTAAAAAAGTTTTACTTCAATAATAAAAGCCATATATTTTACCGGTACTTGAAACAATGAGGAAGTTCTTAATTGCTTGTTGTAAACAAAGAATTTTTGGAATGAATTATATAACTATGACATTTAAATCTGCTGCAAAAAAACTTGATACTTTAAAGCCTACAATATTTCTCAAAAATATAGTTAATCAAACACAAAAAGTACTTTCAAAATTAAGGTCTGGTAACACTCTTGTAACGTTACTTTGTTATAGATTTGGTTATAGAACTCACATTCTGGTCCAGATTTTCTGAGTAGTAAACTGTTCGGTGTGTCTCAGTGCCAATAGAGCGCGCTGGCAGCTGAGTGCTGTGTTCGGGTCCCGGATGATGTCTCGCGTGTGGCACAGCCATTCTAACAGCTGACACAAATTTTCACAGATTATATTTTTTGAGCAACAGAGACTGCTACATATTTTTATAAGCATAAAAAAATATTTAAAATGATTTTAATAACGATCTCCGATACCAAAGACTATTCCAGTTTTTTTGCACATCATAAAGGCAGAAGCATCAAACTTTTTTCTGCTAGACCTTTAACTATTTATTAAAATTAAAATATTTATCACATACAAATATTCGCTTTTTGTGAGCAGGAAAGTGTGTAACTGTGGAAGGGCACAGCAGGAAATTTCTTGCTCTAAATATGGAGCAGCCCGACTGGGGTAATAATTCGACTTTACAGAAGATCACACTTAAATAATACTGTTTTCATATAACTTGCGTTCCTGTGATCAGTAAGGTGACCAGAGCTACTGGAAGGGAGTTAGGATTGGGGATTGGGTCGGCAAGGCACTGCGATGTTTTTGATGTTGAAGGTGTCTACAAGTAATGGTAACTGCTTACCAACAGGTAGGTCGGAGGGTTATTTGCAACGTTTGCAAGAAAAGGCATCCATGGCTCTTGAAAGGGGTTAAGGTCCAACTTCTAGTGTATTGTGTTCTGATGCCGCGTTGGCGCAACGGTCACAGCTATGGATTGTGCCGGTTGCGCTGGCGGTTGCGGGTTCGATCCCCGCACATGACATACATTTGTATTGGTCATACAGGTGTTTACCGTGCTCTGGGTTTTTGTGCAGTTCTTGTCCACCACTTCTCCATCTCCCCACGTTAGCCGTGGTCCCGGTCGTTATCATGTACACCTGATAGCGATCGTAACTCATAGTAGGGAATATATCCGCCAACCCGCATTGGAGCAGTGGGTGGATCAAGCTCTGATCCTCCTCCTGCATGGGGAAAGAGGCCTGTGCCCAACAGTGGGATATTACAGGCTGAGGCGATTCTAGTGTATAGCCTGTGTGCTAGTCACCGGCAGCGCGCAGGCGGCCCAGGCGGGGCGCGCGGCCAGCAGTACCGAAGCAGGCGCCAGCGCGATGCACGGCTCCAGCGCCCACAGCCCACTGAACACGGTGGCGGCCAGCGAGAACACCTCGCACAGGTAGCGCTGCTGGGCCTCGTCCTCCGACCTGCCGACGTGCAGCACTATCTATCCACTGGGGTAGGGCACAGCAGGCATTACCTGCTCAAAATATGGAGCAGCTCGACTGGGGTAGTACCTCGACCTTACAGAAGACCATAGCTAAATAATACTGCTTTCAAGCAGTATTGTGTTCCTGTTGGTGAGTAAGGTGACCAGAGCTCGTGGGGGGATAGGGTTGGCAACGCGCTTGCGATGCGTCTGATGTTGCAGGTGTCTATAAGCTACGGTAATCGCTTACCATCAGGTGAGCTGTACGCTTGTTTGCCGACCTAACGACAAAAAAAAAATTATGCGCGTTAATCGTCCTGGAGCGGAGACCGAGTATGCGGCGTCCTCCGGCCCGCTGGACCGACGATCTCCGTAAGATTGCCGGTCAGGCTGGATGGGAATTGCGGAAAACCGGGATGTCTAGCGCGAACTCGAGGAGGCTTATCTCCCTATGAGTAGTGGACTGCGATAGGCTGAACTGACTAATACGCACTAGATTCCCTTACCTAACCGTCAATTCTATTCATTTTGAAACGGAGCAGCTCATCGGATCCTGGACTCTTGCATCTAAATTATTTAGCAACTTTAGTGTCTCCATTCAGTGAAGAAATTTTACCTATTGAGAGTAACAGCATGGACTAGTTCGTGAAGAAAATGGACGATATGAAATTTGACGAGAAGTGCCCAACAAACTGTTTCGTTTATCTCTTTTCTCCAGATATTACAATATTTTCTCCCTCTTTTTCCTCCGATTTTTTGGCTTTCAAATGGACCAAAAAAGTTTCAAGTTTTCAGCGATATTTCATTCGATATTCGTTATATGTATACATATTGTATCAATATTTAATCGCTATACTAGCACGGTTGTCTAAGAGTTTATATTCATAGTAATTCCTAAGAATCCGTGGGGTTTTTGTACTCCTGCCACACGATGGACCCGGCACCCGCACGGTGAATCCATGCTAAAAAGTTTGTCTGTCTGTTGCCCTAACTTACTATTTCTTTATTTTCTTCTTCTATTTATTACAACCTGTCATGAAGTTTATTGTACAAACTAGTAATTACTTACTCATTGAAGGCGACCTGAGTCCTCGCCATCAGCTGAAGGAACCAGTCCCTCGTAGTTTGGTCCTCAGTATTAGCCGCCTGAAGCGCTGGTAACATGCAGGGGAGTGAGTTCTCTTGTTCACTGAAAATAATAATAATTATATTCTAATATATAAAATTTTCGTGTCATGGTGTTAAACACTGAACTCCTCCGAAACGGCTCGACCGATTTTAATAAAATTTTGTGGGCATATCGGGTAGGTCTGAGAATCGGCCAACATCAATTTTTCAGACCCCTAAGTTATAGGGGGGGGGGGGGGGATTTAGCGGGTTAATAACATATATGGCAAAGAAACGTTTGCGGGGTCAGCTAGTTTACTTATAAAGAAACCAGTGTGCTTTAGACCACACGACTCAAGTAAAACTTTTTAATCGCCCCTACAGTAATATACGAAACGTAACTCTCTCTCTTTCTATCTTCACTACCATATATCCTCCCAACCCTCTCAACTTCCATTCGCCTCGGCTGGTCACATTTTTCGTAACGCTCTCGTCACGCATTCACCAGCTCACTCCCCAAGTCAAGCGTGAGTAAAGAAGTTTTACTTCAAAATAGTGTTATTTGAATATGATCCTAAAATCGTAAGATCCATTAGATGTTAAGCGGTTAATGTATTTTTAATGACTGGAAGACTATGACCGTACCATCTCTGTTCGCATAGCTCATCTCTAGGAGCTCTGGTTACCATACTTACGACGGGAAAAAGTCTGTGCAAGTACCACAAAATTACAGAAGATCACACCTTAATAAATGTCATGAAGTAAGTAGTAGTACTGTGGTGAGGTGACCAGAACTGGTAGGGAGGGTTAAGGGTAAGGTCAGTTTTTTATGTCACTAGGTCGGCAAACAAGCGTACGGCTCACCTGATGGTAAGCGATTACCGTAGCTTATAGACGCCTGCAACACCAGAAGCATCGCAAGCGCGTTACCGACCCAATCCCCAATCCCCCCAGGAGCTCTGGTCATCTTACTCACCAACAGGAACACAATACTGCTTGAAAACAGTATTATTTAGCTGTAATTTTCTGTAAGGTCGAGGTACTACCCCAGTCGGGCTGCTCCATATTTTGAGCAGGAAATTCCTGCTGTGCCCTACCTCAGTTATCTATCGCGCTTGCGATTCTTCTTCTGTTATATACTGTAGTCTATAGGCTATGGTATCCTCTTACCATCAGGTGAGCTGTACGCTCTTTTGCCGACCTGTTGGTATAAAACTGAGTACATACCCAGGGTAAGTAGCCTGGGCATCGATGGCCTCGTTGAGCCACACGAGCGAGTTGCTTGCCAGTTTCGCCCTCACAGCAGTGGCGTGTCTCAGTAAAGGGCCCGTTACTTCCCACCAGCTACTGGGGGAGCTCATGCGTTCTAGGTGTTTAGTACATAGTACTGGACACGTCTCGAGATACGCTGGCCAGGCCTGGATACACAAAATTCAATGAACCATAGGTTTAGATTGAAATCACTCGGATATACGTACGTTTTAAAATTTAAAGTGTCGGAAAAACTTATTACAAACTAAAATAAACAATATTTATAACATCTATAAACTTTGAAATAGATGAAAAGTTACATATTGAATTGGAACATTTGCGGTTACCTGACAAGGTTCTTGTTTCATCTCAAACAATGCAATGCTATGAATAAAAGGCCTTTGTATATAACAAGAGTAGCATATAAGTAATATAAAAAAAAAAACAGTCAAAAGTCAAGTATAGTTCGCGTCATGTAAAAAGAACGCTGGCCTTGAAGCTGCGCAGAAGCGATTTATCGGTCTATTTGGTGGTACGGGTAGGGGGACGGGAGTGTTTATCAGGTGTCGCATGCTTGCCGGTGTGCTATTGGTTGACAGCGGTTGACAGTTCGACGTCGACTCGAAATATTATCGCGCACAAAAGTTTTAATTTACAAAATTCTCCATTTACTATTTATTTCACTAAAAAACAATTATCAATTTATCATTTTAAACACATAAAAACTATTAAGATACGAATATCGAGAGTACAGATAATTATTATTTTTGAATACGACATTTCAATAACTAAAAAAAATTGTTATTGCTTTTGTTTAAAAAAAATTGTGATTTTGTAAAGTGATAATTATTATACTTATTTAGTCCGAATTATTCGCACAAGTATTTCTAGTATTTTTTAATGTACCTACCAATAACCATTATACGAAGCCGCGAGTGAAAGCCTAATTAAAAAATAAAACAGTAGTACTTGTGCGCGAGTATACCCATGCGCAAACGCACCCCCTCCAGTTTCTTTCAGCGTTCTTTTTACATGACGCGAACTATAAGCGTTAATGATAATTGGGTCAATCAACTATTCTCTGTAAAAACATTGTCCCTACACTTAATATATATGTATGACTCATGAAACTAATCATTTACCAAATTTCATATCATAAACAGTTTTTAGAATACACAGCATTGATATTAAATGGCATTTCATTATCATGATTCAATTATTTTTAATTATTTTAACGGTAACTTAGTTAACAAGATTCTCTTCCCATACAAATAATTGTTGTCCTCATGCCTAGTTCAGTTATTCATTGACGCATTATTTAAAAATATTTTATGAAGACGCATTTATTTCCATTTTTTATCACAACCTATAACACTTTCCAAACCCATTTACATGTTTTCCAGTTTTTTAATGTTTAATTTTAATATTAAAAAAAAATAACAAACTGTGTACCCAAATTATTTTCAAAACTTCTGTCTTCGGCCTTTGAAAGTTCTAATATAAAAACAAAGTTGGCCATAGTAATCCTAAACATATCAATGAACATCAGAAGATGATTAGTAAATATTCTAATAAAATGGAAAGAGTTTTTACTTACTGTTTTTTTTTAATCCTTACAAATGGTACAAAGAATAATTGATCGACCCAGTTATATACTCATTATGTACACATCTAACTCTACATCCTAAAGCTTACCACGTGTTCGTCATCGAGAAGAGAAAAGTAGTTCTCAACTGTTTGAGACAATAACGTCCTATTAGCGTCGTGGATCCTATCCGACTCCAGGCACTCCTTGATCTTCATCAGTTGCTTCACGAAGGGCAACTCCTGGGGGTTTTGACTGGTTCTGGGTAGTTGTGAGAAGGATTCAGAGAGGCATCTCTCTAGAGGTGGTCGTAGGTTGTTCGGTGGTACAGTTCGACAGAATATTGGTAAGTTTTCGAAGAATACTTCGATGTCGAATTCCTGAAATAAAGGAATGCGGTAGATTTATGACTTTTTAAAAGACTCCTTTCAACAAGTTTTAAAGTAAATAAGAAATTCCAGTAAAATTGTTCTCACTATGGGTGTGCAGAGCAATGGAAACTTTACGGGTAGTTCAGTTTAATCATAAGCTAGTAGTTACATTAACTTTGGCCACACCACAACTTTAGAGGTGTGAGTAGTCGACTAAACACCGACGGTCGCGGGTTCGATTCTCGCTCGGAGTGGATGTTTGTGTTTATACAAATATTTATTTCCCATCTGGTTGTTAACCCTTGTGGGTCTCCCCACTGTGCCTCGGAGAGCACGTTAAGCTGTCGTGTTATTCAAATAAAATAAATATTAACTCACCTCACTCGTCCCAGGCACGATGCCTTGCAAGAAATTCTCAATCAAACGTTTGGCAGACACTGTGGTATTGGCTTGCCTGGCCGCTAACTTCACACAACCAGATTTCCAGAGGCGACCTCTATGGACCACCTCGTAAAGGAAGCAGAAATCAAGAGGTGGGAGAGGCTTTGGGAATTCAGCCGAGAGCGTGTTGAGGATGGAAATGAGAACTGCTTCTGGGTAGTCGTAGGATGGGGATGTTGCCTGGAAATATAAATAGATAAAAAAATACTTTTTGGCGATTTTGGGACTTTAAAGTATACATACATTCTTGATCAAAATTAAGAGTTCTTTTTTATTGGTTATTTATACTTCTGATTTGTTTAGGCTGGCATTTTAATAATTTTTAATTTTATGTCAGCTATGCCATCAAGAAAAACATTTCATGAAATGTCGCACTCAAAATACATAGACAGACAAAAATCAACAGTTACATCAGTCACATAAAAAAAGCAAAGTGATTACATAACCTAAGCATGAAAGTCAGCTCCCCATTCGAAATTCCAAAAAACCCGCCCATTGATCCTCACCTGTCTCCGGAAGCACTCCATCACCCCCCGGACCACGCTCGCTGCAGGCAAGTGCGCCAAGCTCGGAGGCTCTCTTGGCTGAACCTGGTACAACCCACTCCTGTAGCCCTTGATCTCTCGTTCCATCAACTCGGTCACCAGGTATTCAACGCTTGAAAGAGCGGCGTAATTTGTATTTTTGAACACTTCCGGCCAAACTTCACCTAAAAAGTAAAAAATTGCTAGGTAACAATAATTTTTAGTTTCAATTAAATTTATGTACGGCAAAGAAAAACTGAACCCAAGTGGAGAAAATTAGTGAAAAATCTACGGAGTTATGGTCCTTTCACATGCACTTCCACAAAACCTAACATTTGACCACAAGCAACCCTTATATACGATAAAGAAGGATCCCTCCTTCTTTGCGAGAAATCAGTTCAATTAATTGAAAATGAAACAACAGCATTATGTGAAGCCAATCAATAAATACGTGTATAATTACTTACAAGGCACATAGTCCAGTACGTCCTCAGGTTTCCTGGCAGCGTCTGCAGGCGTCTTACAGTATGAGGGCGGTAGCTTGACTGTCCGTCTGTATATCTGCAACACAAACGTTCTTCGTACATAGAGGTTCTCAAACTTGAAAGTTTACGGACTTGGTCGTTTATGAGCAATATTTAACAGGTTACGTCATAGTGTTGAGGAGTAAAGAGTTTTTTAATCATTTGTATTCACTATTCAAAAAGCTAATGACTTAGGAAGTGACTCATGATTTATCTGACTAATAATCGGGGATAACTTCGTCGTTTATGAACCGATTTTGATAATTCTTTTTTAGTTGGAAAGTAGATATCCGTGTGGCACTATGATAAGGAAACCGGGATTTGATCATGGGATCGCAAAGAAATTGAGGGGAAACCCTTGAAAATCCACATAACTTTTTACTGGGTGTACCGATTTTGATAATTTTTAATTTAATCGAAAATCAATGTTTATCATGTGGTCACATTTAAATTTCATCCAAATCTGATTACAACTTTTGCAGTTATCTTTGATAATGCGTATTTACTTGACAATTTTTTCCTCTACCTACATTGTATTACTTGTCAATGTACCTAATTGAAGTCGGTTTTTATCGTTTGCCAGCAAACACAATTATTTATTGATGTAATGTATTTTTATACATAATTTTAAAAATATATTATCATTCTGCACTTCTTCTTTATATAAACTATAAGCGTGCGAAACCCGCGTCTCCGACTTGCCGTGTCGGCGCTCTAGCCAATTAAGCTATGGAACGATGCACCCGCTCGAGCCAAATTTTCGATATGATAATTTTTAATTTTCGGTTTAAGCGAACCGTGGCGCCGTCTATAGTGAGCTCTTTACAGAAACCCGTAACTATTCAAAGTTTCATATTACAATGAAAATCTTTGACAGGAGACGACACCGTGCTATTTTTAATATATAGGAATGGTAGAGCTGGTGTAGCTATTTTTGTATCCAGCTCTGTTATTTTTTCCTCAATCCCTATCCCTGCTCATAGTAATAACTTTAATATTGTTGCTGTTTCTATTTCCAACATTTCATTTCTCTCTATATACTTGCCTGATCCTAACTCAACTGTCCTTTCAGAACTTTATTCTATCATTTCTACAATTCCTTCTCCTATGGTGGTTCTTGGAGATTTTAACATCCATCACACCTCATGGGGATCTCACTACTGTGATTCTTTATCAACCACATTTTTAAATTTAGTTGATGACTTTAACTTAGTTATATTAAATGATGGCTCTCCCACTCGTCGTGCTACCCTATCCCAGGTCTCTCCATCCGCCATTGATTTATCACTCTGCTCCTCTTCATTATCCTCTGAACTCACATGGAATATCCTTCCTTCCTCTTTTGGTAGCGATCATTATCCCATTACCCTTGAATGGCCTCAATGCTCTATTCCATATACAATTAAAAATGCTCCTCGTTTAAAATACAAATTGACAGATGCAGACTGGCCCCAATATGCGAGCATGGCAGAGATATTGATTGATCGCATCCCTCCTGTTAATGTGAGTAATGTTCACTCCCTTTACCCAAAACTGAAGCAGGCTATTCTGGATAGTGCAGATGCACACATCCCCGTTAAGGGCAGATCCTCCTTCCGAATTGCCTCCCCTCCTTGGTGGGACTCGGAATGTACCATGTCTTGCAAGCGGCGTAAAGAGGCTGAGCGTTTATTTTCTGCTTCAATGACTAGAGAAAATTATATAAATTATCAGAGAATAGCAGCAGAAACTAAAAGACTTCTTTCACAGAAAAAGAGACAAGGATGGAGCAATTTCTGTGAAAGCTTATCACCTCTCTCTCACCCCTCCCTAGTTTGGAAAAACTTAAAAAAATTCCGCGGATCGTTCTCTGCTTCCTCCAACCCATCTTCGAATGACCCTAACCCTTGGGTTGAGCGTTTCTCCCAGACATTAGCCCCACCTTGGGTTCCCTCTTATGATGAATGTCCAGTACTCTCATCAGCCTCTGTTGCTGTGAGCGACTTTGAAGTACCATTCTCCATGGCGGAGCTTCAGCTTGTGTTGGGGTCTCTCTCTGACTCATCTCCAGGAGTTGATGGTGTCCCGTATTCTTTTATTATTAAGTGTAATATTGGTTCTCAAAGAGTCATCTTGAATTTCCTCAACTCTATTTTTCAATCAGAAATACCCCCTGATGAGTGGAAGACTCACATCATCATCCCTATTCTTAAACCGAAAAAGCCTGAAGAAAATCCTGCAAGCTATCGTCCTATTGCTCTTTCCACCACACTATCTAAAATTATGGAACACTTAATAAAAAATAGACTTGAGTGGCTGTTAGAAAGCAGAGGCATCCTCTCGAGGAGCCAATTTGGATTCCGTAAGGGCTTCAGTACCATGGACAGTCTTGGTACTTTGGTCACCGACATCCATATTGCCCTTTCGAAGAAAGAGTCGCTGGTGGGGATGTTCCTTGATGTTTCGTCTGCTTATGATAACGTGCGTCTTCCAATACTCAGGCAGACTATGCTAAATCTGAGTATCCCAGTGAAGATTGTCAATTACATCTGCAACTCCCTTTGCTCCCGTTCTCTTCTTATCTCTCATCAAAATTCACCCGTTTTTTCAAGGATGGCCTGGAAAGGACTTCCACAAGGATCAGTCTTAAGCCCCCTGCTTTATAGTTTATACACCTACAACTTAGATTTATCCGTTAACTCATTTTGCAATGTACTTCAATATGCAGACGATATAACTTTGTATGTGTCCGCCAGTGATCTCTCTGTTGCCGCTGCTCGCCTTAACTCTGCCATCCATTACCTAAATGAGTGGCTCACAGAACATGGCTTGAATATTTCTGTGGAAAAAAGTTGTATTGTCGTTTTTTCCCGCTCAAGAACCATCCCTAATTTAACTGTAACTATCAATAATCAGGTTTTTCCGGTATCAGATAAAGTCAAGTTCTTGGGTGTCTTTTTGGATTCTAAAATGACAGGAGTCCACCACATAAATCATGTCCTAAGAAAGTGTGAAAAAAACTTAAACATTATGAGATGTCTTTCTGGAGTCTGGTGGGGCTCCCATCCCTATACACAAAAACTTATATATAACGCTCTGATACGTAGCCATCTTGACTACGGATCTTTTATCCTCGAGCCATGTCATAAAACTATTATACGCGAACTGGACAAAATTCAATCAAAAGCGCTCCGCATAATAGTAGGTGCCATGAAGTCCTCTCCTATTAACGCTCTACAGGTGGAATGTGCTGAACCTCCTCTATACTTGCGACGTCAATACCTCTCAGACCGATTTCTCTTTAAAACCCTCCAACTCTCTTCCCATCCTCTTTCAGCTAGACTACACCTTCTCTCTCAATTAGTTCTTTCTTCATCCTACTGGTCTCACAAATCTCCCCCATGTCTAATTAAAAGCTATAATAAATTTATTGGCCTTCCTTCCCCTGTCCATCAGTGTAGAATCTTACCTATTTACGAGGTTCCATTCGATGCTTTAGTTCTGCTTCCCAATATTTCTTTCAATCTTGGTATAGAGAAAGGATCGCATTCAGCAAATCAGCAATTTAACTACGCCATAAACATATATTACAAAGATTGGTATCATTTATTCACAGACTCTTCTAAATTTTCTGAACATGGGTGTATAGGATCAGCTGTCTGGATTCCGAAAGTTAATGTAGTTCTGAACTGCAAAATGCCCCCTGCCTCCTCAGTTTTTACTGGGGAAGCTGTGGCTATCTTGGAGGCTCTTTCCTTTATTGAGTCACATAAATTAAACAACTCTGTTATATTCTCGGACTCCAGAAGCTGCCTGCAGAGTATTTTACATAATCCATTTAAGTCTAAATTTAAGTTTCCTTTTATCCTCAAAATTAGACACCTCCTCCTTAAGTGTCTGGCACAAAACATCCGTGTCGAGATGGCTTGGATTCCAGCTCACAGTGGCATTATAGGGAATGAAAAAGCAGATTTTTTCGCAAAAGAAGCGACAACATCAGGTGGCCTCAGCCACTACAAAGTCTATAGCCATGATTTAATCTCACTAGCAAAGACACGAATGATACGTGACTGGTCTGAAGTCTGGTCTCGCTCCAGTACAACTAAAGGAACGTTTTATGCTAGTGTACAGGGATCCATTCTTGTCAAACCATGGTTTTTCAAGTATAGAAAGGCTAGTAAGTGGGTAACCTCAACTGTCTGCCGCATAAGGTTAGGTCATTCTTGCTCCCCTGTCTTCCTTCACAAAATTAGAGTTAAGGACTCTTCACTTTGCGAATGTGGTCTTGAGGAAGGCACTCTTGATCACATTTTTTTTAACTGTCCAAAACTCCAGTTTTCCCTCTATGATGTTCTTCCCCCTCAGATACCTCGCCCAACTAACCTGAGGTCTCTTTTATCATTAGTTCACTCTCAGTTTATTGACATTTTATGTACATATATTAATCAAAATAACATTAGATTGTAGCACTGTTTGTCTTGATTAACCCTACTAACCAATGTTTATCTGTTTGTTTGTCTTTTGTTTCAGATACTAGTTCGGCACTTAAAATTGCGAAAAACTGGCAACAACTCCGACGTATTTTTGATTCACTTCTTAATCTTTACTTTTGATTTTACGACTTGCACTCCCACAAAGCCTTAGACAAAGCAAAGTTTTCTGCCCTAACTTAACGATTCTCATAACATAAGCTAAGCTCCACTCTGATATTGGCAAATCCTTCAGGGAGCCAAAGTAAAAGAAGAAGAAGAATATATAGGATTTTTATTTTTGTGTTACCCACATTAGGAATTCTAAACATTTTTGAATATCATATCAAAAATTGACCGCTCCAGCGGGGTTCGAACCCGCGTCTCCGACTTGCCGTGTCGGCGCTCTAGCCAATTAAGCTATGGAACGATGCACCCGCTCGAGCGAAATTTTCGATATGATAATTTTTAATTTTCGGTTTAAGCGAACCGTGGCGCCGTCTATAGTGAGCTCTTTACAGAAACCCGTAACTATTCAAAGTTTCATATTACAATGAAAATCTTTGACAGGAGACGACACCGTGCTATTTTTAATATATAGGATTTTTATTTTTGTGTTACCCACATTAGGAATTCTAAACATTTTTGAATATCATATCAAAAATTGACCGCTCCAGCGGGGTTCGAACCCGCGTCTCCGACTTGCCGTGTCGGCGCTCTAGCCAATTAAGCTATGGAACGATGCACCCGCTCGAGCGAAATTTTCGATATGATAATTTTTAATTTTCGGTTTAAGCGAACCGTGGCGCCGTCTATAGTGAGCTCTTTACAGTTTGTGCTTCTTGGGCGTACAGTCTAGAGGTGAGTGAGACATGACATGTGAGGAAAGGTCATGAGATAAACCAACCTCAATGAAAGTCGATCTAACTAACTCCATTAATATTACTATATATATATATATATATATATGAGTTGTCTGGAAGAAATGGCTAATTAGCCATAAGTCCGCCCATTGTACTTCACTGTCTGTAACTATCTTTATGCTTTGTTTGTAATATATTTGTGGTCTACAATAAAGTATAAATAAATAAAATATATTATATACGTATATAGGTATTCGTAAAAACGTCATATGTGCCGTATGGAAATCTAAGGTTTAAAGGAGGTTATTAGATTGCAAAGACAATCACATTGCTGAATGTACGGTAACCATACATTCTGCCGACTCAAAAGAAGGAAGATAGTAATGGGTGCTTAAGTAGGATGCGTCCAAATGACCGACATAGTTTTTCACATGACGTAATGCCGACCAATAGGTACTCATATTGCAAATAAACAATTAGTTTCATCGCGTATTATGTGTACGTCATACATTTTATCGTAATAAATGTTTTGATTGCTGTTCAGGGTTGTTTGCAACGTTGTATGAAGATTTATTTCGTTTGTAAAGAAGTAAAATTAGCATCAACATCATAGTAAATAAAGAATGTTCCGAGAGGCTTTTTAATCGTGTACATATGTATTTGCTGCCGCAGTTGCGGGTCGGCGCTTGTGACGTCATCGCATATCATTGTTTGAATGTTATCAATACGTGTCTCTGCTTGCTCTTTAGTACTTTCTTTTCTTACGGGTAAAACTAATTTTAACCTGAAGAAGAAGACGGGTAGAACTGACAGTTTTAAAATGGGTATTTTTATGACGCCATTTTTAGTTCTGACGGACGCGACTAGTACGTATCCATCCTTCCTGTGTGAACTTTAACCACTCTACCCAAGGACCACTTGCCTGGTCCACTCAGGTTTTCGTGTTTGATTAAGACGATATCATTAGTCTCGACGTTTTTAAAGGTGTTCTTAACTTGGTACGAACTAGTAACTGCTGTAAGTACTCAGATGACCACCTTTTCCGGAAGTGGGTAGTCATTGCTTGAATAATCTGCCATCTTGTTTCTAAATCCATGTGGTTAAAGTTGGTTTGTTGTCTTGCTATCAGTGATCCTCCAACCGAGGAATGCCCAGGTGTTAGGTACTCGTCTTCTTCTCAGGTATCGTTTGGATGACCTTTTTTATAAGTCGTGATAGTAGCAGTACTCCACATAGTTCAAGCTTTGTTCGTATTCTTGCATAAAATTTTTGTACCTACCTTTCCGAGAAGCAATTATTTTTATTTATCCCTTTTACTAAGTTGTAGAAGTGAACAATTGCTTTGATTTTGATTCACTGAGGTCGAGAACTCAGTGAATCAAATCAAATCTCGGTGTCATGTGGAGGGCAACTTCATATCGATCGTGTGATAAACGTTGTGTTTTGGAATTATAGAATTTTTTCTTCAGAATTGTTCTACATATTTTTCTTTAATTTTTAATTAATGTGGTCGCACTGAATGTGTTGACGTAGTGATTTGCTCGTTGATTCATTCCAAGAGCTTCCAGTGATACCAATTCAATTCATTGTTAACCAATTAGATAGTACTGGTACCAATTTTTTTTCCTTGGTACAACCCTAGCCGAAAAGTCAATAGATTTCTATTAAATAACAATTAAGAAAAACATGATATTATTAACGATAAAGTATAAAAGCTAGGTTACGGAGCATCCCATGCAGAGCAAACAAGGATATAGTAGACATCGCGACAGAACAAGATGTCATCATCCTCTTCACCTTTTGCACCATCGAAAAATTCGGCGTTTTCACCCTATAACCGGAACAATAACAAGTCGATTTGTATCGTACCCAAGGAGTGGAAAGAATATTCTAAAGAAACTATGGACGCTGTGCTGCAGAGCAAACTCACCAGTTATTGGAGCGAATACAAGAAATTAGAAGGTGCTGTCGTCCAAATTGGCCACGTAGCTGCCAAGCTTGAGTATCATGACAAGCGCTTATGGATGAAACGTTACGGCGACCTTAGAAACAAACCCCATCCTAGAGAATACGCCCTTACTTACGTCCATAAATTCGGCCCGCCGCAAAAGTAGAAGAGAATACTTTATTTGTAATATATTTTGTAATACATAAAGGTAATAGATTATTTATATGGAAAATTAAACAACATTCATCTTGAGTACGTAGATAGCTACATTTACCTCGGAAAACAAATATCCTTCAAAGCACAAAATAATGACCAAGAAATCACAAGAAGAATTCAAAAAACCTGGAGCAAGTTTTGGAGCTATAAAGAAGTTCTAAAAGAACATTTCTCTGTGAATTTGAAAAGGAAAATAATGAATACATGTCTTCTGCCTACAAACATGGAAATTTACATCTAAAGCCAAACATAAAATTAAAACAACTCAGAGAGCCATGGAAAGAAGCATGCTAAGGATCAGAAAAATGCAGAAAATAAGGCACACAGTTATTAGAGAGAAGTCAGAAGTGATCGACGCATTAAACTTCGCTATGAAATTAAAATGGAAATGGGCTGGACATGTATCTAGTTTGACTGACGAAAGATGGACGAAACGAGTTACAGAGTGGACAGGTCCGCAAGGCTACAGAAGAGTAGGAAGACCACTTACGAGATGGGTTGACGACTTAACACACACCGCAGGCCGAGACTGGCTAGACATAGCTAAAGATAGAGACACGTGGCATTCTCTGGAGGCCATTACCCGAGAGGGGTTCTTGCATCTCAACTATATATTTCCAAATTTATTTATTCTGATTTTTATTTGCACTAACTGATATTTATTTTAAATTGAGTTATTGAGTGTTATTTTATTGAATATGAATGTAATGTAAACCTTGACAAATATTTTTGAATTTGAGCTATTAATTATAAACTATATTGACAATTATGAATGTAATATAAATACCTTGACAAATATTTTTTATTTTTTTGAATTTGAGTTATTAATAAAATTATTAGCTTTATTGACAATTATGAGTGTAATGTAAATACCTTGACAAATAGATATTATACAATGTGATATTAAAAAAATCAATTATTAATTATTATTTTTATAACAATAGTTTTTTATTAATTTGTCATTATCTCATAGTTTATTTATTTTCAGTCTAATAATGTTATTACATTTTTTTCAACAATTTTTATGCAATAATTTTAGTCAAAAATCTGTAATGAAATGACGCAAGAAATACAAGGCTTTTTTATTTTATTTATTTTAATAGATTATTTAAAAAATATTCATGTTTACTTTTGCCACCTTTGAAAAATAAATTGGAAATCAGTGTGACTAGGGTTGGGTTACAAGCATTGACTTTAAAAAACATTCAAACACGTTTTACTGACGTACTCCGCGTCTTAAATATGTTTAGTCACTGCTTGATTGACACCAATAGGTTGATTTCATATTATAATCAAAGTATCAATATATGGTACGATCATTTCATAAATGAATTTGACCCTTTGGTATGACGCATTTCGTAAATTGTTACCTCACACGGGTCTCATAACAGAAATCGAAACGTACTTCCGTCCATCCGATTTATTGGTTCAAAGACTCCCTAGTTGATTCGGTTTCCTAAGCATCCGGTTTTGACTTGACGGAACTGGTACCCCACGAACTTTAGTTAAAGGAACTGAAACTCGACAAACTGGAGGTCGAGGAACTGTAGTTATTTGATGTTGGAGATCCAGAAAAATTCAACCGACTACAAAATAATCTCAATAAACTTAGTGTTAGATCAACTTTCATTGGGTTTAGTTTCCTTAACAACCTTTCCTCACATGTCATCTCTCACTCAACCAGAGACTATACCATACAGATATCGATGAAATTTGAACGGTACCACATGACAAGCATCTGCTTTCGATTTGCAAATAGAATCATCAAAATTGATAAATCCTGTAAAAACTTTTGAGATATTAACACATAAACAATAGTCAGATAGAGAATCATGTTACGTACTTCGGGTATATCCTTCAGCTTGTAATCCTCGATCCTGTACAGCGCGAGAGCCTCGCAGGCCGCCTGGATAACTTCTGGATGTTCCGACTCGGCGATGTAAAGCCAGAGGCGACGAGCCGTGTCGGACAGAAGCTTGTCGTATTCTTGTGTCGATACGCGTAGTCCAGGCACTTCTGATAACAGCTTGCATAAGCTGGATAGGACATTTAATATTTTTAAGCTGGGGCTTACGTCGAGATATTGCTAAAGGATAAAGAAAACTATCGTTAAACGTGTCGATTTTCAAAGAATTTTAATAGAGTTTAAAACATCAAGAAGCAGTGGTTACAGCAACTTATATTTTGCGCTAATTTACACGGGTTCGATCCCTGATCGTGACTACTGTTTAGCGAAGTTATCTGTCTGTTGAAGTCATACACACATATGTAGGTTTATCAGAACGTAATAACGTTGCCTTTCAATGTATCTCTGACTCAGAAATTCATTCTATTGGAGGTAGTCGAGATTTAGGCGTTTATAATATACCAGATTATATTGGGTACGTTACTTATATGAGTAACATGCGCATCCCAGGCGAGGTAAGACTCACGTGCGTATCCTTAGCTGCATGTGACTCACCTAAGCTGCACCGACTCGCCTGACCCACACCGATTTACCTGAGCCGCGACGACTCACCTGAGCCGCGACGACTCACCTGAGCCGCTCTGACTCACCTGAGCCGCACCGACTCACCTGTGCCTCACCGACTCACCTGTGCCGTACCGACTCACCTGTGCCGTACCGACTCACCTGTGCCGTACCGACTCACCTGTGCCGTACCGACTCACCTGAGCCGCACCGACTCACCTGTGCCGCTCTGACTCACCTGTGCCGCACCGACTCACCTGAGCCGCACCGACTCACCTGAGCCGCACCGACTCACCTGAGCCGCTCTGACTTACCTGTGCCGCACTGACTCGCCTGAGCCGCTTTGACTCACCCGAGCTGCACGCGCGGGCGCGCGTCCCGGGCCAGGCGCGGCTCGAGCGCGCGCCAGGCGCCGGGCGGCGCCACGGCGGCCGCGCGCCACAGGGCCGCCAGCGCCTCCAGCGCGCACGCGCTCGCCACGGCGCCGGCGCGGTCGGTGCAGCGCGTCAGCAGCGACGATATCACCGACACCAACTCCAAGCCGTTACTGGTGGGCCTGTACGAGAGAGATGACTGCCGATTAATTCGTTTCGTTCAAGTCAGCAGCAGCTCAGCCTATTGCAGTCCACTGCTGGACATAGGCCTCCCCAAGTTCGCGCCAAACATCCCGATTTTCCGCAATCTTACACCGGCAACCTTACGTAGATCGTCGGTCCAACGGGTCGGAGGACGTCCCACACTGCGTTTGCTAAGACGCGGTCTCCACTCCAGGACCCGTCTCGTTCAAGTACCGATCAATTATAAAAATGAAAAAAACTGAACGATTTTTTATGTTAAAAAACCGGGCTGTAATGCCCTAACTTATTCCGTGGTAATGGATCAAGTGATAAATTGGGGTATTTATCACAATGCACGGGCATTATGAATAACGATGGAATACAGCGCTGGATATCTGAAATCGTGCAGTCCTCAAGTGTGACACGATGTATCTATAGACGCGCCGTACTCGTAGTAGGTAGGGGTGCCCCCCTACCCGCGATCTAATATACGTATTTACCGAAGCAGCCATGTCTGATTAGCTTACGGCTGAGCCACAAGTCAAAATAACATAGGGCCTTCGAGGTATCAATGTGTTTTAGTAGGTATTTCCAATAATCAGACTGACTTACAGAAGTAGCGCTAGCCTACGCCTTCTATCCTTAAAAAAATAACCTGAGCTAACCCAACATACTAACGATCTAATAAATTATACAAATACAAAAAAACAAAAACAAAACGTTGTTATAATTACTAATTTTATTATTGAAATATACACAGAAATGTACAGTACTGTTAGTAAAACGTGTTTAAAATTATAATTTTATTTATTCTGGCCTAAAAGTGACGAGCATTATGCATAATGCCCGGTCAATTTGATTGGTCATTTTTGAACTTTGCGCGAATTTTGGATAACGATTTACTAATCACTTGTTCCATAATAGTCATAACAGTACACTAAAGAAAAAAAATATGTACATAAGACGCGTAATTGTGTATATTTAATAAGACAATATTATTACTCTAAATTTATGAGAAAAATAACATCAACAGAAAATGTCAGTTCTTATTTTAATCTACTGTACCTATTGGTTCTAAGTTATCGCTAAAATATATAAAAATATCTTCACAAATATATTTGTTTTCCAGTGTCTTTGGAAGAAAGACAATTTCATCTAAATTTCTAGTAATTTATTCATTTATAAAATACATTCGCAAGCCAGGACCAGGGATTGACAAAGGACATGTGACAATGACATGACGAGATGTGACAATGGGACGATTTGTTTACACATCTTCAAACTAAATAAAATGAAATGTATGGGGCAAGATTTTGTGAGATAAATGATTTATTGGGGGGGTCACTCAAAGTGTGACTTAGCGTTACAAAGAAGAGAAGGGTCAGCCAAAATTTCGCGTGACGTATTTTATGGAAGGTTCTCTTAGGGAAATTTTTGGCTATTTTTAGGAATTTAATTGACCATCACTTCAGCCTATCGCAGTCCACTATTGGAAATAGGCCTCCACAAGTTCGCGCCAAAAATGGCGTGAACTCATGTGTTTTGCCCATAGTCACCACGCTGGGTAGGCGGGTTGGTGACCGCAAGGCTGACTTTGTCGCACCGAAGACGCTGCTGCCCTTCTTCGGCCTGTGTATTTTTAAGCCAGCAGTTGGATGGTTATCGCGCCATCGGTCGGCTTTTTAAGTTTCAAGATGGTAGTGAAACTGTGTTATATTATATGTGTTATGAAAGAGTGGGAGTGGCTATATTCTTAAATGCCGTAACCACACAGCACGAATTTAATTGATACCAGCCCAGTATTATTTTTATTCATTTTTTTCTAAATTACTAGGGCAACTAACGCTTACGGCCTATCTGATGATAAGAGGTTAACATAGTCTTCTTTTATGCGATCATAGCGCACAAACGTTCGGTCCATCTAATGTTAAACGGCAGCCTGTAGACGTCTACAACACCAGATGCATCGCAAGCGCGTTGCCGACTATACCCCTGACCCTGGCCAGGAGATTTGGTCACCTTATTCACCACAAGTTGTGATCTTCTGTGAGGTCAAGGTACATCCCACTCGAGCTGCTCCAGATTTTAAGCAGGCTATTTCCTGCTATGTGTAACACCTACCTCAATTATATTATACTAATGTTATAAAGTTAAAAATTTCGTTTGTTTGTTTATTTAGACGCCGGAAATACTATTTCTGATAGAAAAAATCTTATGTGCTGGATAGCCCATTTACCGAGTAAGGCTAGGACGGAAAATAGCATGTGTGAAACCGCAGAGCACAACTTGTTAATAAAAAAAGCTACCACCGACCGTATCTCGCATATCTTGAGCACGGCGTTTGCCCGCGCCGTGTCCAGCTCCCACTTAGGCTCGGTGAGGGGGGCCTCCCCCAGTGCCTCTTGCAGGTAAGGGAAGCAGCGAGCCTACACGGGAATTTATATGTGTAGGTATTAGTTTAAAAGCAAAGATTTATAAATGTATGTTTGATAACAGCAAAAAGCTGTCAGTTTCGGACCATCATAGCGATTCTGGACTGTTTTAGAACTGCTGGCCTGAAGTTAAATTATCGTAAAAAAAACGCAGACCGATAATAAAGCAAATATTTTATGTAGTACAAATGGCATGGGCAAGAGCCCAAAAAAAAGTCTCTCTGAACATTTCTGTACACGTTAAGTAATTTGGCCGAAATCTTTGGCAAAGTTACTTAACGTATTCTTAACGTAACGGTCTTAACGTAACGGTTCGGTATCGTCGTTCGGGTAACGGTTATAATGTGACGACGTCTTAGCGCAACGGTCACAGCACTCGCTTAGGGCTATTGCGCTGGTGGCTGCGGGTTCGGTCCACGCACATGACATAAATTTGTATACAGATATGTATGCCGTGGTCTGTGCGTTTGTACTTGTGTATTGTTTGTGTTACACATAAAAAATAATGACATGAATCACTGACAAAACTTATTCATTTAAAACACATAGTCATAAGTTTAATAAGAACAATTATATTTAGAACCGATTAAATTGTAATCTAAATAAAATTAATTAACAGCAAAGGTGCTATAAATATCTCTACGTCACATACCTGTGTTTCAGCTAGGCTGGTATATAGCATGATGAGGAAAGACGTTGGTACTCCTCGGCCCACTTTCAACTTATTCAATATCGCCACAAGCGCGGGTACATTTTCCTGGTAAAATATTGTATTTTTTCTATATACACATAGGTCGGCAAACAAGCGTACGGCTCACCTGATGGTAAGCGATTACCGTGGCTTATAGACGTCTGCAACACCAGAAGCATCGCAAGAGCATTGCCCACCCTACTACCAATCCCCCTCAGAGGCTCTGCTCACGTTACTCACCAACAGGAACACAAAACTGCTTGAAAGCAGTATTATTTAGCTGTGATCTTCTGTAAGGTCGAGGTACTTCCCCAGTCGGACTGCTCCAGATTTTGAGCAGGAAATTTCCTGCTGTGCTCTACCTCAGTTATGTATTATTCTATCCTATTTGTAATAGTCTTTTAAACCCTAAATGATTCTGTAACTCATGGTAACTTATCATATCATGTATGTTAATTGAAATATATAGTAAAAAAAAATAAGTTCCGTTTTAAAGAGCATATTTCGAGCCACATAGAGCCACATGTTCTGTATTCAGAGTCAAAAAATTTCAGACTAATGCTCTTAATTGTATTAAACATATTAATATGGAGCAGAAAGTAAAATGATCATCTACTCTAACAAGTCAGTTAAAACTCAACCGAAAAGAATTACACATCATCATCGTCATCATTTCAGCCTATTGCAGTCCACAGCTGGACATAGGCCAACAACAAGTTCGCAACCAGTAACAAATTCAACAGTGTTGCCCATAGTCACCAAGCTGGGCAGGCGGGTTGGTGACTGAAGACCGTGAAGAATTACACTAATAAAGATAAATCATTAATTTAAAGTACAGTACAATGAACAACCGCCCACCAACAACGGTCACCAACCCGCCCGCCCAGCGTGGTGACTGTGGGCAAAACACATAAGTTGACGTTATTTTTGGCGTAAACTTGTGGAGGCCTATGTCCAGCAGTGGACTGTATAGGCTGTAATGAATGAACAGTGAACAAATAAAAAAATTATACATACCTTAGTAGTAGCCATCAAGGGCAAACTCTTCAAGCACTCCAATTTGACAGCAGGACGAGCATCATTGGCTATCTTGTACAACAACACTGGCAACACTGTCACTGACACTTCCTTCTTAACACGAACTAAATCAACAAGCAACCTTATCACTTTCAACACAACGTCCAAATTCCCTTGCCTCTCCGTTACAACACCCACCAAAAACGTGAACATCTCCAGCTTTAACTGATCATTCGCAGTCATCAAGCCCTCAAACCAACTCTTTAATTTGTCGTCATTATCCTTCAAACTTTCCCATGTATGTAGTAATTTATAGTAAATATACAGTTCTTTGTCGACTTGTACCAGTGCTTGGAATATTTCGTTGTACTTCAGATTAGCTACCAAAAGTCCTGGGTCCGGGTTTTGTGTGTTTTGATGTATGTCTATAATTTTGGCGGCTACTTTTAACGCGTTGTTTGTTAGGTATGAAGGTAGGTGGAGCCACTGTAGAGATAGTCCGACGAAGGCGCTTAGACATACTGATGAGTATTCATATTTGCTAATTATGTTTAAACCTGAAAAACAAGATGTTCCTGGCATTTTTTAAAGTGTAATTTAAGAAATTCACTATTATTAACTAAATTCAATATTTAAATAATAACTTTTAACAATTATTAATTATTACATACATAAATTAAACAGCTCGTGAAGATACAGTGCAGAGGTATGTATCAAGTTCTGTGACAACAGCGCCACTGTGAGACCAGCCACTGTTTTCAACTCTGGTGCGTCAGTTGAGAAACACTTCTCTATTAAGCTGTAACAGCCTCTTGGGTCCCGTCTGAAATAAAAAAATTACACTTACGCTCTCCATAACTTTTTTTTTAAGTGAAACGTGTTTCTTTGTGATTTGAAACTCGTGAATACATTACTGCCCGAAACGTGTACTTACGACCTTTTTGACGAGACCGTGATCATCGGCGATAGTTCAAATCGCAACACCTTCCTAGGACTTTTTAGAAGTTTCACTTCTTCTTTCTCAAACACAATGCAAATGAGGATAGCGCAAACGACCGCGGATTCAATCCCTGCTCATGACATAAGTTTGTAAAATACATGCAAATATTTATTTGAGTGTATGAGTGTTATGGTCTACCCACATCTAATATCAACGAAATTTTTGTCTTACAGGGAACTGATGAATAGCAGGCGTTTATAACCATCTAAACTTACCCGTGAATCACTAACTCGCCACATACCCTCGCGAGCATGGGTACGAAGGCGACCACGTGGTCTCTTCGCTGCTGGTATATCGCCGTATCGCACACGGCCGAGTAAGCCGCAAACGCTGATTCTATTTGTTTTGGGTTACAGATCTGAAAAATATAAATGTTATTAAAATATAATGTTTAAAACCATCAGCGTGTGTATAATGTTTAAAACCATAGCGTGGTGGATTAAGCTCTAATCCTTCTCCTACATAGGGAAAGAGGCCTATGCCCAGTAGTGGGACATTACAGGCTGAAGCGTTTAAAACCATCGCTCACCTAAATCAACCACTCTGGTGTAGTGGTACGTGTAGTCGCCTGACACAACGACAGTTTGCGGGTTCGAATCCCGCTAGGTATGGATATTTGTATTTTAGACTTAATAAACGCTTCATACTGAACGGATCCCCCAGTAGGATTTTCTCCTGTGTTGGGGGTTCGGAAACACATACAATACACAAACGTCAGCGCCCCGACCACGACTAACATATATATGGTCAATACAAATGTCTGTAGTGAGCGGGTAACGAACCCGCGACCGCCAGCGCAACAGCCAGTGCTATGACCGCTGCCCTAACGCGTATATAACGCGTATTTGTACAAATATGTTTCCAGTTTGCATGTCTGTCCTTGTGGGTCTCTCCGAAGTGTCTCGGAGAGCACGTTAAGCTGTCGGTCCTTAGTCCTTATCATAAATACCTGATAGCGAACGTTACTCATAGTAGGGAACATATTCCCCAACCTGCAGTAGAGCAGCGATGTGGTTTAAGCTCCAATCTTTCTCCTACATGGAGATAGAGGCCAATGCCCAGCACCGGGAAGTTACAGGCAGGAGACCCACAAGCACTGCACTAACACCCAGACTGTGGCAAATAACTGTATGGTCAATACAAACGTTTGACGTGTACGGGAATCGAACCCGCAACCGCCAGCGCAACAGCCGCGAACGACTAATGTGACTGTTGCGCCAACGAGGCGTCAACTAGGTATATATTTTATTACAAGTTGTTCATATTAGTATGATCCTATTTTGGCCATATCCATACTATATATTGCATCATAATGCTGTTGGATTGCCTAGCAAAATAAAATAAAAAAAAGAAAACATTTATGAATGAAAATTCAACTCCCCATTAAAATTATGCCTACGTCCATGCCCATGAAATAGGAGAATCGGAACTTTAACATACTTGTTGACAACTAATACAAGTCAATAGCAGCTTGGACTGCGCATCAGACTGTGGCAAGCTCAGGAGCAGCTGCCAGGGTTTGATGCTGTGACTACGGTGGGGACTGCACGTCAGCCATAGAAACACTGGCCGTAGTAGCTCTAAACTATTTGACGCGACCCTGGAAAATAATTTTATTTATTATTAGATAAAATTTTGACAACATTTTAATTATCTAAATGAATTAAAAATGAATCGGTGAAACATCGCTCAGATCAAAACTCGCGAACATATAAAATATATATATAAATAATATATAATATGAGATATAGATATATATATAGATAATAGAGGCGACTAAGGGATAACACAGTTTCACTACTACCTTGGAACTTAAAAAGCCAACCGATGGCGGGATAACCATCCAACTGCTAGCTTTGAAATACACAGGCCGAAGACGGGCAGCAGCGTCTTCGGTGCGACAAAGCCAGCCCTGAGGTCACCAACCTGCCTGCCCAGCGTGGTGACTATGGGCAAAACCCATGAGTTCACGCCATTCTTGACGTGAACTTGTGGAGGCCTTTGTCCAGTAGTGAACTGCGAAAAGCTGTTGTGATGATATGTAAAATAAACTCAAACTCAAGGCAATCAGACCAAATGTGTTATAAATATTTACTAAAATTTAATAACATAACAATTCGACATAGCATTTTTATAAAACTAGTGGTCGCCCAGTGGTCGAAATTCAACCATAAATAATTTAAATTATAAGTTCAAACATTATTAAGGTTCTGTTGTCAAAGACTATACTTCTAGAATAATAAACAAGTGTATAATTATATGCGTACATGTGTCAAATACATGGTAATGTGTGTAATGATTTTTATTGATTTAATGTTTTTTTACACATAATTTTAAAAAAAGATTAGCGTTCTGCACTCCTTCTCTGTATAACCTATAAGCAGGCGAAATTTGATACTCCTCAGTCCGTGCTATTTTTCGTAAAAAGAGATACAAAATTTTTGATTCACATATTAATATATAGATAATATAACTAGATATTCTAGATTTTTATTCTAGATTTTTGAATATCATATCAAAAATTGACCGCTCCAGCGGGGATCGAACCCGCATCCTCGACTGACCGTGTCAGCGCTCTAGCCAATTAAGCTATGAAACGATGTACCCGCTAAATCGAAATTTTTGATATGATGATTTTTATATTTGGTTTAAGCAAACCGTGGCGCCGACACGGTCAGCCGGAGACGTGGGTTCGATCCTCGCTAGAGCGGTCAAGTTTTGATATAATATTCAAAAATGTTTAGAATTCCTAATGTGTGGGTAACACAAAAATAAAATCGTAGATATTAAAAATAGCATGGTGTCGTCTCCTGTCAAAGATTTTCATTGTAATATGAAACTTTGAATAGTTACGGGTTTCTGTAAAGAGCTCACTATAGACGGTACATCATTCCATAGCTTAACTGACTAGTGCGCCGACATGGTCAGTCGGAGACGCGGGTTCGATCCCCGCTGGAGCGGTCAATTTTTGATATGATATTCAAAAATGTTTAGAATTTATAATGTGTGGGTAACACAAAAATAAAATCGTAGATATAACTAGATATTTATATGCCTACTGGGATCTACTATATTCATAACTGATTTATTTATATGCCTTTAGTACCAAAATTTTACAATTGTAAGTTTTTCCATCTTACGTATACTCAGGATGAGTGCACAGAGCGTGCATTTGAGCCAGCACATCATCTTCAACGTCTTTGTTTTTCTCCAGTATAGTTATGAAGGGATGCTGCGGGGATCTCAGTGAGAACTGACATTTGTATTGCTGTCCGGGTATCAAGCGGGACTTCAAGTCCAGAACTAATAGTCCAGCCATTGTTGATATGATTGCAGAATAATTACTGAAATAGAATTATGAAAATTGCTACAAAGGTTAGTACATATAATAAAAATAATAAATATTGGTACGAAGGTTTAGCTACTAAAGTAAGTTTACATTTATTTTTTTTATTTAGTAATTAGTTTGTGCTAAATATTAATTCTACCAGGTTAAAAGTCTTAAAGTTCATTAAAAAATATTGGTTTAAATAAATTGTGTTAGGTAATAAATTAAATTTAATAATAATAATTTTGACAATGCGATCAATATCTTGTTGTACTTGAAAAAAATAATTAACAGAGCAAAAAAAAATCTTACTGTGTACTTGGCAAGAGAGTGACTACTGTAGACATTGTATGGGCTATTTCCAGTACTCCTAGTTCCACCAAAGCCAGTAGCCCCTGACAGGCAGTCAGGCTCACCATGCTGTCCGGAGACGAACATTTTTCTCTTAAAAACTTTAATTCTTCGTTTTCTAATACAAATTTTTGACGTTCCCCTGGCTTATATTTTGATTTTATAGTCGATATTAATTTATCAATTGCATTGACAACTAACACGCTTGTCTTTGTTTTTAATTTATATTCTATTTCATCCATAGTTCGAAAATTTATAATCAATAATAAAAAAGGACTGTAAATTTAGCGTAATACCGGCTCACAGCTGTTTTTTCAAATGTGTTGTCATTTTGTCACTTGTTAAGTGTCATTACCAATTTTACAGGTATCAGCTGTTTATTGACATATTCGTCTAAAATTTAAACGTCATACAAAAAAATATATTATTATAAATTTAAATATATGTAAGACAATTTCAGACATCAATATTACTTTGTATCGCATTAAACACGTTTAGAAAAGTATACAAAGAAAAGTTACAAATCGACGTTCTTTGCATTTTCATGTTTAGAACTAAAAGTAGGTACACCAGCATTTATGAGAAAATGTTTGTAGGAATGAGGGGTCAGACTGATTAATGAACAATGTGAAGTAACACAAGATAGTTTTTAACGGGGAGGGGAACGAACTTCTTAGCATTCGATAGATTAACCGTGCGGGTGCCGGGTCCATCGTATAGCAGAGGGAGAAACTCAGAGCAGTATTTTCAGGACTTGCAACCCAAGTGTAGGTTTAAGGAGATCCCCTTTGTGATGTACATCGACGCTCACCTTCACTGCTCGAGTTGTCCGCCCTGCCTAGCCAAATTATAGATCGTAATATAATATGTAACAATTAAGTCGTTTGCACAAATTAACTTATATATATATATATATATATATATATATATAAAGTATATTAAGTTATGTCCACAACTTATAATGTCCATGCTTTTGTTATTCCGATTTTTATTTTTTTTAGTGATCGTTTACTTGGTACACTACTGCAGATGACATTAAAAAACTAATAATACTATTTTAATATCCCTAATGCAGACGTGAGTCCACCGACCAAAATTATGAACTTACCATGAACTTACTGAATAACTTAATTGATATCTTACATGTAAAAAGACATAGTTTTTTTATGTTGTTATTTTTCTTTTTTATTATTTTAACTATTAAAAGAGTCTAGGTTAAGCTACTAGCAGGATACTACAAGTGCACCTTGCCAAACCAGAGCAAAAATTGCCATAGCCGCGGTTGCACCGATCGTTTTATACACGTCAGAATGACTCTAGTAATAAAATGAGTGAGGGTAGGTGACTATCGAACGATGAGCTAGGTGGCGTGATCGGTGCATCTGTTGTTTATAATACCTTGCTAATTGCCTGCGACAGCATAGGTGCCGATGCCGACATGTTCATTATTTGTTTTTTAATAGTAGGTATGCTTCAAAATTCTTATTTGATTTAGCACAAATCACAATAAAACTTGTAGTTTTTAACTTTTTACTGACCACATAACCACAGATTAAAATTTCATTAGCATCTGGGTTACTTAAGTCATCCAAATCCGGCAAGTGTCATAGTCAATCATAATTTGGTCAGTGTTTATTGATGCATTCGTGTTTATAATTCCTGTTTTACAAGTTAAGACTTTGTATTTATTTTATTCTTAGGTCTCAGGTGTATAATTTAACAAACTGCAAATAAAGTTTAACAAAAATGTCGACTCCACCTCGAGAAACGATACAAAAACAAATCCAGCAAGACTGGGCGAACAGAGAGTACATCGAAGTTATAACAGGAAGCATAAAGAAAATCACTGATTTTCTTAACTCTTTTGGTGAGTTAGAGTGAAAGTTTTATAAACTATCGTTTCCTATTATTGTTTATCACAATTAAAAAATACATTGTGTTAATTGTCAATATGTATTATATTTTTAAATTTTGAAACACTAAGTAATTCATTATTTAACTACTTTATAATTATTTAGGTCATAAATGATAGTATAGTAATATGTATAGTATTTTCACATAAACTCTTTATATGGTATGAGATACACCACAAAATATTAGAACATAATCTTAATTGGTAAAAGAACATCAAATATTATCTATTACATTTAAAACCTAAGAATTTTATGATTAGAAAATTGGGTGAACGTCAGAATCTACTAGTTCTATTTTATAAGTTATTTTTTTATTACATAACCCTTTTGAATAAGCCAAAACTCCCTCAGAGTGGAGCAATATTAGTAAATATAACTACTATTACAGCATTTATAGAAAATTCGAAAAGAAACAAAATATGATAATGCAATGTTATATATTTAATAATATATATTATTATAATGTTATGAATTTCATTTGTTACTAATATAAATTATATAAGGTATTTTAATATATTATGTAAAATGTGACTTTACTACTTAAAATAGTGTGTTATAGTTAATTATATTAATATTATTTAGTCTGTATACTTAAATTTTTTTAATATATTATAAGTGTGTGTGTGTGCTTTTCTTTAAGAAGAAAAAGTTTATAAATATGGGTTAAGCCACAAGAGATAGATCAAGTTTCTTATAATAATTATCTAGTTTCATAATATTTTTTGTTAAATAAATAATAATAATAATAATAATAAATATCTATAACATACACATGGTTGTCTGTTCCTAAAGTAAGCAAGTTAATGCTTATAGGTAACTGCCGACTGGTATAGCACATTTTCACATACTACAAGTATATATGACACCCAGACTCGATAAATGAAGTGTTGGTGTGTGTACTGTACAATAGATACAGTTGCGGTAAGTAAAATATTATTAATTTTGTTACACAATTTATTCTCTCTTCCAGACATGTCGTGCCGGTCTCGCTTGGCTGCTTTACATGAAAAACTTGTCTCATTAGAAAGGAAAATAGACTATTTGGAAGCTTGCGTAAGTTTAAAATATTCATTTTTATAAAATATTATAATGAAACAACTTTTTCCTCCCTCCCTCCCATGGAATAGTCCTCCCGCGGCCATGGTTGCTGTAAATTATCCGTAATGTCAAGACCTTAAAAAACTTAATAAACTGCCATATTAAATATTTTTTAAACAATATATTTGTTAGTATTACTAAATTTCTAAACACATTCTATTAAACCTTATATTTTAATGATAATAAAACAATTGAATGTTGTATTTTGTTTACTGATAATGTACAGTAATACCCTGACTTACGCTACCTCGACTTACGCGAATTCGGATTTACGCGATTTAATTTTCTCGTCTATTCGTTTTTTGTTTGACTCCCCCCACCCGCATTATTATTCGTTCAGTTTACAACAGGCACAGACGTGTAGTGCGGAATCGGCGCGTAGGTACATAAGTTACGATTTTGTGTTTTTTGGGAATCGACAGTCAGATCAATTACGAAAAGTACCCCGCAAAACTGTACCCCGACTTACGCGAATTCGACTTACGCGGATAGCGCTCAGTCCCACCTATCGCGTAAGTCCGGGGTATTACTGTATTACTATCCATCATAGTATCACTCACAGAAGTCAAAAATATGCTGTTGACTGAAACTTGAAAAAATAAAATTAAAATGTTGGTTTCTTTCTCACTCATATATCTGTTAAATTCTCCAGTTTTCTATTAGGATATCGTACTGATCTAGTTTCACCTATACCTAGACTGTTTCACGAGGTTCTATTATAAATTAACATGCATAAATAAATAAAAAATATTAAAAATGTATTAAACATTCTGTGTACTTATTTTTAGGTAACAAAGGGAGAAACATTGACATAAACCAATGGACTTGCATGACCGACTGGAACTCTCACGCAGCATTTATTTAATTCTATTTATATCTCAATGTATTCTCTACGAACCAATACCTTGTGTGTACCAATGTATTTTTTAGAAAATTCATTCACCGATAAATAAATAATATGAATTCACTGTCACAAAATTTTTTTCAATGATACTGTTAGATTAGTTAGATTTAGTGCTCGGGACGTCAAATTTATTTATTAACTTCAGCTTAATATGTAAAAATTTTCTTGCTAAGAATTATGCTAAGGTAATAATAATTAAGCCGGTGTTGAGATTTAAGTGCTTAGTACACGTAACACTAATAAAAAAAATATTAAAAAAATATATTAGTGCTAATGGATAGAGTAATATAATTTTTTTATCTTATCATTATTATACTAAAATCTTTTTATCTTACTTTATTATTCTATTACATCATGAAGTCATCTTTTTTATTTTATGATAAAGCAATTGGTCCAAAACTTAGTAGACAGTGTGATCCTGTCCCAAAATTATAGATATGAGTTTAGTTCATATTTCTAAATTTCCTACATTCCTTCTCTAAATCAAGTAAACTAAATCTGTTATATAAAATTGCTAAATCATTCCATTATATGAAATAATTTACAATGTATTATTCTTTTTGTGCAATTTTTGCTTTTGTTAATGTCAATACCATAATATAATCTATCAAGTCAACTGCCGGATTTAGTAATCATAACTTTTATTACTGCCATAACTACTAGGAATTTTGCTTTTATCTCTTTGCCAAGTTACAAACGCCACATACTTCTAATTTTTTGTAGCTTCCAACTTGATTCAGAAGTTAGTCTGTGATATTCATTCAATAATATTTATTGACGTATTAAAAATGAGATCATTTGACTAACTTGAAGACTTAGGAATAGAAATAAATACTTTAAGAGAAAACCCAAAAATAACTTTTGAATTTTTGAATATTTTTTAATATTTTGGTCTGTTTCACCGGTTACTGATCAAACTATCTGGTGTATAAAAGTCTCAAAGAGATAAAAGTTTATTATGTATTCATTTTCACATTCAAACCGAATTTTACCTCTCAGATATTTCTATACGCAGTTTGTAAATTGTAAAAGTTGTAGTTTAATTGGTTGACTCAAATAATATCTTCAATACCTGCTACATATCTGCTATAAAACTTATTAGTAACCTATATACGTGATAGACTGTAAGCTATCAGTAAAACAGACTTAAATATTCTAAATCTAAACAATGAAATGTTATGTTTGATTATGAATTTACCAGAGTTCTTACCAAAATTTAATGAATTGAGATTGCTTATCTGAGTGAAGTCATTTTGGATTTTGCTTTGCCAAACTTCCTGTTTTAGAAATAAAGATTTTGTATAATACCGAGTCTAATGTACCTACATTAAATGTTTGTAGACATTGTTACAATATGAATTGACTGCCGTAATCGATTGTCAAACCTTTTTTGGATTTTTAATAAATGTCTTGCAAACGAAAGGCTTTGTTTTATTCTTTTCAATTCTAATCTACGTGAAAGAAGTTAATACCTATTGTCAAAATCTGCATTTTACAAAAAATTATAAACACAGTTCCCCAACTATTTGGTAATTACTCTCAAGCTCCTCCAATACCGGGGCTTGGTAACAAAATTGTACGGTCGGTATTGGTAGGTATGTAAAAGTCCGCACCTGAGCATTCTGACGCGGTGCGGGGATTCCCGCGCGTCGAGTTGAATAATTTTTTGCACGGAGCGGCAACGTCTAAAAGGTGTCGGTAAAAACATCTTTATTTTCAAGTTATAGCGACGTCAGAGGTGAAGTTATCGGTATCATTACCAAGCCCTGCCCAATAGCCTAAGACCCAATAGAAACCTTAAGGTAAGGTAATTTAAGTAACTCTAGTTTTTATTTTTTTATTTATAGTAAGAGTGAATACGGATATAACTTTCTTTGTGGAGAATTTTGTCTAGTTGTGGGACGTACATATACGTTTAGACTAAAACAGGACTACATTCCTATAACCCTGTAATTTATTCTGGAGAGGAAGGGCACTATCGATATAAGAAATAATATAAATCATAAGATATGGTAAACAGGAAACATTTTTTAATTAATTTATAGCTGTTAAAATACAGTATCAAAGATTATAATTTGATGTAATCTACACAGATTCAAACATGACCGCCACACCCTGTCCCCCTCCGCAACTAGACACTGCAATCGCGCGTTTCGCACGACCACGACTGAAACAATATGTAAAAAATATATTTTAAATATAATGAGGTTCTTTAAAATTTATACTTAATTTAGGGTCGTGTTGTTTCTACGACAATGGCAAACATATGTACGGACTACGGTCCGCCTGATAGTAAGCGGTTACCGTTACTTATGGAAGCCTTGAACACCAGAAGCATCGCATGCCGACCCACTCCAGTAGCTCTCTTCCTTACTCACACAGAAACACTAGACGAGAGCAGTGTTATTTTTTATTCGGAGCCTCTAATGCAGTTAGTTCGCCCTATCGGATTTGGGGAAGCCGGCTGTCAGTGTTACTGAGCTGTGTTTGTAATTAGTTGCCGAAGTATATTCATAAAAAAATCAATGACTATAAATGCTCTACAGAGGTGCTTCAGCCTGTAATATCCCACTGCTGGACAAAAGCCTCTTTTCTCATGTAGGAGAACGATCAGAGCTTAATCACTACGCTGCTCCAATGCAGGTTGGCGGATACAGAGGTCATCATTATCATTACAGCCTATACAGTCCACTGTTGGACATAGGCCTCCACAAGCTTACGCCAAAAATAACGTGACCTCATGTGTTTTGCCCATAGTCACCACGCTGGGCAGGCGGGTTGGTGACCGCAGGGCTGGCTTTGTCGCACCGAAGTGGCTGCAGCACGTGCTCAGTCTGTGTATTTTAAAGCCAGCAGTTGGATGGTTATCCCGCCACCGGTCGACTTTTTAAATTCCAAGGTGGTAGCGGAACTGTGTTATCCCTTAGTCGCCTCTTACGACACCCACGGGAAGAGAGGGGGTGGCTATATTCTTTAGTAGTACCGTAGCCACACAGTACAGATACAGAGGTGCTTCCCGTGGGTGTCGTAGAGGTGACTAAGGGATAACACAGTTCCACTACCACCTTCGAACTTGAAAAGCCGACTAATGGCGGGATAACCATCTAACTGCTGGCTTTAAAATACACAGACTGAGCACGTGCTGCAGCCGCTTCGGTGCGACAAAGCCAGCCCTGCGGTCACCAACCCGCCTGCCCAGCGTGGTGACTATGGGGATAATACGAGTTTACGCCATTTTTGACGCGAACTTGTGTTGAACTCACTGAAGTGAGTGTGTGTGTAACACTTTTTCATTTAACGCTTTTACAGAATGCTTAACAGTGATGCGTAGTGTAACCCAGAGATACCCTCATGTTTATCAGTGATACGCAGTGTAACCCAGATACCCTCTGTGTTAGTAAATGGAAAGCACCCGTTAGTACAAAGCATAAGGTAATTTATATTAAAAAGCAATTGTAGAATAGTAATTAACGTTAGAATCACGTATGTCTTGTTTATGATTTCTCCACCCTATGTCTAAGTGTTGGCAATCTCCAACCAAAATAAATGACTGTTTATACTTGATAAGATGAACGAGATGTACTGCCATTCTAGCGCCAGTAGCGGCTACAGGGTTTCCAAGGACTAGCGCACCACCGCTGATGTTCACTTTGCTTTCATCTACTCTTAGTTTCTTAATCGATGCCAAGACTTGAGTTGCAAAGGTTTCGTTTATCTGGAAAAGAAATATTTGAACATTTTCTTAACTTTTCTTTTTATGTCATAACAGAATGTAATAATTATGATTAAAATTAGAATCATCATAATCGGAACATCTAGTGTAAAATTATGAGGTAACACGAAAAAGATACAGTGGAATTGAGAACCTCTTTCTTTTTTGGAGTAGTTTAAGAAGTCAGTCAACGTTCCTGTCACAAAGTAAAAGCAATTAGGTATGGTTCGAATTCTTCCTTTCATTCTTCCTTTTATCCTACTAGTTGCACTAGCAGCGTGATGGTATGTAGCCTATGAAATAAAAAAATTCACTTCTCTAACTCGTTGGCGCAGTTTGTAGTTGCGGGTTCGATTCCGCCTGATTCTGGGTGTAATATTTGTATATATATTTTATAAATATCATATTTCTATGTAGATTATCAAAAAAAAAAAAAAACTTTAGCTATATCAGCCGGCTATTACCTATAACACAAGCATTAAGTTGGTTAACATACGAACAGACGACCGTGTGTGTATGCTATAACATTAAAAAAAATCGAACCAACAGTTCCTGAGATGATTAGCATGTTCAACTAAAAATCTCTTCAGCTTTAATATATTTATATACGTTATTATAAGATATTTTTATTACCTCAAATAAATCCACACTATCTATATCTTTGCGAGTGACCTGCAAGAGTCTCCCCACAGCGTCAACAGTCGCTAATCCCGTTTTGAGAGGATCACTCCCAACACACGCCCAACCCGAAACTCTCGCCAGCGGTGTCAAATTGTTAGATTTTATTGTGGCTTCGTTTACTAAGATTAGTGCAGCTGCCCCATCTGCAGGCATCTAGAAAACGAGTTGGTAGGTTTATTTTAACTAAATGGACTTTTTTGTACGCAGCTGCTTTTACTTATGGATCCTGGAATCTAAATCGCTAATTAATTTAATCGATCTGAAAGCCTAACTTATAAGTATAGGTTAAGTTAGGACTTTCGCAAGAACGTTGCCGACCTTACGCCCGATTCTAAGGCCCGATGTCAACACAATCCCACTTCATAATATATAGGTATACCAAAACGACATCTTTTACAATTTTTGTCTGTCTGTTTGTTTGTTCCGGCTAATCTCTGAAACCGCTGGATCGATTTTAACGGGACTTTCACTGACAGATAGCTGATGCAGTAAGGAGTAACTGAACAATTACTTTTTTGTTAAATTTCACCCAGACGAAGTCGCGGGCACAGCTAGTAATAAATAAATGTACAAATAACCTGTTAGGTATGAATGGGCAACGGAAAAATATTTTCTGTTTCTAGATTTACTGGATTTGAAATTTCTGTTATTAAACTAAATTATGGAAGTAATTGATGAAATCGCAGGTCTTATTTATACGGGATAACGATGTGCGATCTTACACAACACAGGTAAGTATGAATAATTTTAATTGTTAACAAATTTAAACAAACACGTTTCAACCCAAAAAGTCGTTTGCCGAGCTACTAAATGATTCGGGTGGCAGCCTGTGCCATCTCTCCACACTCCGCACGATTGCCCTGTCTAGACGGTTTCATGGGATAAATGAGTGGACTATGGTTTTACTATGACCGCTGCATTAACCACATAGTATTGCATTAATATTATATCTTATCTAAAGCTTTAAGGTTACCTCTATAAAAATATTTACCGATGAGTTTAACGACGTTACAACAGCGCCATCGTCAATCAGCGCAGGCGCCTTAGCCATGTCATCCATGTTTATGCTAGCATCGACGATTTCATCATTTTTTACTAAAAATTCTTTCTTCCGTAGCATTACTGTTAAACTAGTAATTTCATCATTAAATATATTTGAGTCTCGACCTGAAAATTAAATTAAAAATTCGAAATATAACGATGAATTGTCCTAGTGCTCATTGAAAATGGCTATAAATTTTCTTATTTTCTATTGCTTTGTTTTAACCAGGGGCGGATCAACCGTTGAGGGCACGGTGGGCATGCCCACAAGCTTCAGCCGAAACATTGACCCATTATTTTCCAATTATTCTATAGAATTATGGAATGACTACTCTAAAAAAGGTCAGCCGATAAATTGCATTTCTTTTTCCCTTAATTCACTGGGTGGCAAATCTAAATGGCCTGGGTCTGCCCAACCCTAAATCAGGTCTGATTTCCTCCAATGATTATTTCCATACCTAAGATCCGCGGTTACAAGGAAATAATCAAATTCAAAAGTCGTTTATAAGTCGTTAAGTAAGTTTTTGAAGGTTGTATCAACCCCTGGTTTTAACTCTTTGCCTATTTCAAATTGTAACTAATTTATTTAATACACTATATCTTTATCAATATAAATATAATAAAGGCAAAATAAAATATTACTTCTTATCCCAAGACGTTAACAGGTATAACTCAGTATGACTTTTGCCACACAGCTAATAAACTCATCATGTACCTGCTTTCCATTTCGAATGACTCATAAATGAATAACGATCTGCTTCATGTCTACTTATTTTGTGTTTTTGGGCAATATTTTCAGCCATTCTTTCCAGTGATAATCCAGAGTAACTATCAATGAATTGTTTCTTTATATAATCTTCGAAGTGGTACGACGAACCCAAGGTAGAGCCGAACCTAATGTTACGAACCAAGAAAGGGAGAGTGGACATGAGTTCCGTTCCGCCTGTTAGACAGACATCCGCTGTACCAGTTAATAATTCCTATAAAAAGGGTTTGAAATTTGATAAGCACAATACTCCTCAACTCCTCAAAGCATTTTGCTAAATTTATATGTGCAAGTGTAAATTGCAGTGGTGCAAGGGAATACCTATTCTTGATACACCGAAATGGGTACTGCAAATGTACACAAACACATATTGCCATAAGATAAGGTGATATGTATAACCATCAGAGATACAAAATAGCAAAAAAATATATTATAATATACCACAGCTCCAGTGATTATTGCCTGCAAACCGGAACCACAAGCTTTATTAACCCCCAATGCTGGCTTTTCTATGGGAACTCCCGAATAAGTGCCACAGTAACGGGAAGTTTTACCACCATCACATTGACTAAGCTAAAATATAAAAAAAAAATAGTCACCTAAAGGAAAAGTAAACATATTATAATATATAAATACTTACAAAGTTAACATTTCCAACTACAGTGCTATCTATTAAACTCGGATTTAGATTTCCGGAATTTATGGCATCCCTTGCAGCCGCTGCAAAAACATGTGAAGCTGGCAACTCTCGAAGGGATCCGCCATATTTGCAAAATGGCGTCCTTTTCGCGCCAATCACGAATAAACCTGTAATTTTTTAAACAATAAATTTCTGTATAAAGTAATACATATACTATATACTGATAATATGAAGGTAAAATGAAGCATTTATACATGATTATCAAAACTTATCCACATAGAATAGGCAAGTAAAAGTTGCGATTATCGAAAAACGTTACTGTACTACTACTTGTTACCTGCGTGTAATCTGATCAAACATTTATTATTTAAATTATTATTGGCAATAAATAATGTTAATATTTAAAACCTCACCTTTAGAAGCGAGTGCCATGAAGATAAAAAATTTACTGATAAAATAATGATAATAGAGTAGTTGTAATAACCTCTAAATACGTCTATTTGTTGACACTTACTGGCTATGACATAACTATTTTATCTTTATATACATTGTATTTAAATTGCGCGTTGTCGCTAACGAACTTTAAATAAGTATATGTGGTAAGTTTAACAACTCTTAAAACTCTCTTAAAAAGGAAACGCCCTTTTTAATCTAATATAAATTTTAAATTATACTCAGGTGTTATATAAAGTTATCATGTTATAAAATTCCTCGATGCTTTTGATTATAGCGTTATCCTATCTTAACAAAGATTCTTAGGTAAGATTTTAGCCTGTACCTAATGACGTAAGCAATTGTTGGTAACGGCAACGAAAATAGTAATTACTAATTCTTCTAATGTTACAACTAAACCCCGCATTCTACAAAGCTCATCGCCGGGATCTTTCCATCACAGGAACTTGATAAACAATATGAGGTAACAACATCTCGAGGGTATGTAGTATTATTTGGTTGTGACTTTCTGTAAGGTTGAGATGCTTTGCAAGTGGAACAGCGATTTGCTCCAGATTTCAAGGCAATATATTTCCTCCTATACCCAACCCCAATAGCTAATTTGATGAAAAATAAAACGAAATTATTTATAAATATTTATTAGTATAAAAATACGTCATGCAAGTATTAAATTACTCTTTTTTAAATAAATCAGACTGCTTCCAACAGTACCGCAATACCCTGACCGCCTCCTATACAAGCTGAACCAATTGCCTTCTTCAAGCCCCTTCGTCTGCAAGTAATAAAATTTTAATGTTACATTTAAATGTAATTATTTAATCAGTTTGCGTATTTTTTATAATAGTTGATTTAACTGATAAGTCATATCACTGATATTTATATTTATATACTAGCTGTGCCAGCGACTTCGTCCGCGTGAAATTTATCAAAAAAAGTTATTATTCAGTTCGCAGAGTTATAAAATAAATAAAGCTGTAAAATAAAAGTAGTTAAGTTTCTCTTTTATCAGCTATCTGCCAGTGAAAGTCCAGTCAAAACTGGTCTAGCCGTTTCAAAGATTAGCCGGAACAAACAGGCGGACAGACAAACAGACAAAAATTTAAAAAAATATTGTTTTGGTATATGTACCGTGTATACATCTATGTGCATTGAGTGAAAAGCGGTTATTTTAATATTACAAACAGACACTCCAATTTTATTTATTTGTATATATATATATATACATAAATGAATGTAGGTGGAATAAAAATTAAAAAATTCTAGTACATAATAAGTACACTGCTAGCTACTTATTAATAATCGGTTGTAGCTTCACTCTTTTAAAAATAATAATCATTTAAAAATTTTAATTTGTAAAATGACGATGCGAAAGTACTTTTGAAGCCTATTTGAATCAATTTATTTTTAAACTTGGTTTAATGGAATTTTAAACTATGTAGATTTGCATTGTCAACGATTTGTAAGTTGTTAGCCGTGGTTCATACAAATTAACACAATTACCGCAGTTCGTGTGCAAGATGTCCCACGATTCTAGCACCAGAAGCACCGATAGGATGTCCCATTGCAATTGCTCCGCCATTCATGTTCAACTTGCTTTGATCCAAATCTAATCCCTTTATACACGCTATAGTTTGAGCTGCGAACGCTTCATTGATCTGCAATATGTTTCAGAATTTATAAAAGAACAAATAATAATTTTTTAACCAGCAAAAGTTTAAGTAATGTTAATGTAGATAGAAAAAAAGAGATCTCCTATTACGAGTATGTTTTCGATTGTTGAAATAATTAGGCAGTTAGCATTATTATTTAGCTGTGATCTTCTGTAAGGTCGAGGTACTTCCCCTATTGGGCTGCTCCAGATTTTGAACAAGAAATAACCTGCCTCTGTATTCAATCCCAAAATTCATTCCTAGAAATGTACTAACTATTAATTATTGGTCTGACAAATTTCAAGCTCATAGCACAAAAAATGAAGGAGTTTCATACGAACTTGCTTGAACTTCTTGAAAAATCCGTTCTTAGCGGATGTCTACAAACTACCTCTGTCAAATTTTAAATTCATAGCACGAAAAACTAAGAACTTTTGTAAAAACTTGTGAGAGCCCTTAGACCTCTTTTATACATATTGAATTTACACAATACTATTTGGCAAAATATCTTCTTTTTTTAGTAATATCCAGTCTATTTTCATTTGGCATTACCTCAATCATATCTATATCATTCAGTGATAATTTAACAGCTGCCAACAAATTCTGTATAGCCGGCACAGGGCCAATGCCCATTATGCTGGGGTCGACGCCGACAACAGACCAGCCCAAGAGACGGGCCAGGGGAGTTAGGCTGTGCTGCTTAACTGCTTTGTCACTAGCCAGAAGAACAGCTCCAGCGCCATCGTTTATTCCCTTAAAATAAAATATACCCCGTTTGAAAACTGTAAATATAAAAAAAAAAAACATTATAATCGATTTTTTTTTCAAGATAGATAGCCCAAGATCAGTTAGTCTAACTAGCAGCTACAGGCATATCAGACAAAAAGAATAAATCAAATTTTACAATGTGTTTAACTCAGAACAAGTCAGAACCAATGTAATAACGTATAATCAGGTATGTCTTAGACGACATGATCCAGTCTTACCGTTTTTAATCACAATAAATGGCCAGAACTAAAACTAATTTATGTTCAAGTCAATTTTAGCTGTTTCCACTTAAGTATCTCGTAACGATGATGAGTCGTCTTACCGAAGAGTTTCCAGCAGTAACTACACCACCCTTCCTGAACAATACTGGTAATTTGTGGAGATCTTCAAGCGTCGTATCTGGACGCGGGTGTTGATCTGTATCGAAGATAATTTCCTGCTTCTTCACTTTAACTGGCACTGCACTTATTTCCGATTTAAATACACCGCTGTCATGAGCTAAAACAAAATAAATCAAATTTTTCTAAAGTGAAGTTTAAATATTTCAAATTATTATGGTAAAATAATGATAAACGTAGAATTGAACTAAACTAAATAACCCTTTAATATCCAATTTCTGGACAAAAAGCTTCTTTCTCATGTAGTGCAAGAATCGAAGCTCAGTTGCGGGTTGGATTATTTTTTTACCGTACCGTACAGAAGTTGGATTTCATGGGGCATTCTACCTCTCCCTCCATTTAGACACGCAGCATCCGACTATCATTTATTCCGATACTACTAAATTTTCTTAAAGAAAAAAAAATCATCTTTGGACGACACAAAAAATCATCTTGAGAGATTTTTCTGGAGCAAAGACGAAGCATTCTGGAGAGATAACATTATCTAATTGTCTGAACGTTGGGCCAGAGTGATACAAATTACAAAGTATTGGGAAATATAATATATAGTCGCAGGATCGATGGCCGTTGGAGCAGACGGGTCCTGGAGTGGAGACCGCGTCTTGGAAAACGCAGTGGGGACGTCCTCCGGCCCGTTGGACCGACGATCTACGTAAGATTGCCGGTGTAGGCTGCATTAGGATTGCGGAAAACCGGAATGTCTGGCGCGAACTTGGGGAGGCCTATGTCCAGCAGTGGACTGCAATAGGCTGAGCTGACTGGGTGACTGGACAATATAGTTAATAATAAAAGCTTTTATTTTAGAATATAGTATATGGTGGGCAAGGGCAGATCCAGGGTGTCATGACCTGCCCTTGGTCTGGATCCAAGACCTAGGTGGACGACTAATTAAAGTTCTTGTCACAATATAGATATTTTTAAGTACAGTACTTACAAACATAAATAAAATACCTACTTTTTGCGTGTATCTATTATTATCAAAATTAAATTATGACTTTTTGTGACTTCACCACGACTATGTCACCTCCCACCCCTGGTGCCATAGCTGGATCCGCTCTTGATGATAGGGCACAACAGGAAATTTCCAACTAAAAATATGGAGCAGCCCGACTGGGGCCTCGGGCCTCGTCCTTACAGAAGATCACAGCTAAATAATACTGTTTCCAAGCAGTGTTGTGTTCCTGTTGGTGAGTAAGGTGACCAGAGCTCCTAGGGGAATTGGAGGTAAGGTGGACAAAGCGCTTTCAATGCTTCTGTTGGTGCAGGCGTCTGTAAGCTATGGTAATCACTTACCATCAGGTGAACCATGCTCTTGATTGCCGACCTTGTTGCATAAAAAAAAGAATGTACTTTGCTTTCATAAAATGCTAAAAACCCAACGATCTTGTGTGAAACCCAACATTTATTTCTATTTGACCAAATAGTGAATGGAATTGCTCACCAGCTTTCCACTTCTTCTGCGATTGAAACGCGAATTCGTCAACTTCACTCCTTTTAATATCGTATTTCTCAGCAAGATTCTCAGCAGTTTGTGGCATAGTATAGTTGCAATATGTATCGAGTGAAGTTGCTGTGAGGTAATCTTCGAATTCAAGATTGGTACCTAAAGGTATCCCAAAACGAACATTTCGTACAAGAAAAGGACTACTGGACATGTTTTCAGTTCCACCAGAAAGAGATATTTGGGCTACTCCTGTCAAAATATCCTGAAAGTGTATTTTTTTAAGAACGTTTAAAAATTATAAAATCAGCCAAATATAACATCGAAAAAAAGTTATGTTATTTTATAAATTATATTAATGCAGTCTCTTTACAAAACATATTACAGTAGCACTTGCAACAGTACGAAAATTTCGGAAACTCAAAATGATTGTTAACGATTCATCATCATCATCATCATTACAGCTTATACAGTCTACTGCTGGACATAGGCCTCCACAAGTTCACGCCAAAAATAACGTGAACTCATGTGTTTTGCCCATAGTCACCACGCTGGGCAGACGGGTTGGTGACCGCAGTACTGGCTGTGTCGCACCGAAGACGCTGCTGCCCGTCTTCGGCCTGTGTATTTCAAAGCCAGTTAACGATTAATGATTAATAATATGGTTCATATCGTTTTACGTGTAAATCGTAGAGCTAGTGATCATGTCAGTTAACAGACTTATTTATATCTTTACAAACTATTTTAATATTTGTATGTTGATACCTATCTTCAGATGAAATTGTATTTGTAAAATGTGTACCTGTGCACTGTTAATAACAGCCTGGAATCCAGAACCGCATAACCTGTTTATGCCGAGTGCAGGCTTTTCATACGGAATACCTGATTTGAGAGCAGCGTGACGTGGAGTAAGACCTCCATCGGAACTGCAAGATATCTGTAACATCATTCGTCATCGTCATCATTTCGCCCTATCACAGTCCACTGCTGGACATAGGACTCCACAAGTTAGCGCCAAAAATGGCGTGATCTCATGTGTGTTGCATAGTCACCACGCTGGACAGGCGGGTTGGTGACCGCAGGGCTGGCTTTGTCGCACCGAAGGCGCTGCTGCCTGTCTTCGGCTTGTGTATTTCAAAGCCAGCAGTACGACACCCACGGGAAGAGAAGGCGTGGCTATATTCTAAATCCCGTAATAACACAGTAAACGGACCACGTCCGGACGGCGTCTACGGACTGACGAAACATAATTATTGTGTTTACTCGCAAACGAAAAAAAAAACCTACTTCAATTACACCGACAAGTAACACGTCGTAGGTAGACGAAAAAACAGTCAAATATATGCGTATTTACGCATTATTAGACATAACTCAAAAATTACTTGTTAGACCGCAATCAAATTGACCACACGATACACACCGTCTTTCGATTAAAATAAAAATCATGGAAATCGGTCCACCCAATCAAAACTTCTAAGATAACATACATAAAAAAGTACAATCGAATTGAGAACCTTCTCCTTTTTTAACCGACTTCCAAAAAGGAGGAGGTTCTCAATTCGACTGTATTTTTTTTTTATGTATGTTACATCAGAACTTTTGACTGGGTGGAGCGATTTCGACAAATTTTCTTTTAATCGAAAAGTGGTGTGTGCCAATTGGTCCCATTTAAATTTATTTGAGATCTAACAACTACTTTTCGAGCTATATCTAATAATGCGTTTTTACTTGACGCTTTTTTCGTCGACCTACGTTGTATTATACCGTATAACTATCTACTGGATGTACCGATTTTGATAATTCTTTTTTTGTTGGAAACGAGATATCCCAAGTCTAGTACCATGATAAGGAAACCAGGATCTGATGATGGGATCCCAGAGAAATCGAAGGAAACTCTCGAAAATCCGCAATAACTTTTTACTGGGTATACCGATTTTGATAATTCTTTTTTTGTTGGAAAGAAGATATCCTTAGTTTAGTACCATGATAAGGAAATCAGGATCTGATGATGGGATCCCAGAGAAATCGAGGGAACTTCTTGAAAATCCGCAATAACTTTTTACTGGGTGTACCGATTTTAATAATTTTTAATTTAATCGAATCGATGTTTGTCATGTGGTCACATATAAATTTTATTGAGATCTGATAACTACTTTTTGAGTAATCTTTGATAACGCGTCGTTACTTGACTATTTTTTCGTCGATCTACGTTGTATTACTCGTCGATGTAATTAAATAAGCGAAAAAGGTCGTCGAGCCACAAGTTCGCAAACTTACTCGCCCGTCTATTACCCTCCTCAAGGTGTTACATACAGTTAGGGCAAGCAAAAAAGCGATTTTTCGACATTTTTTTCTAGACATTTAAGTTTATTAACGTGAAAATTCATACACTATTTTCAAAATTTTATTTGAAACTAGCTTCTGTGTGCGACTTCGTCCGCGTGGAACAGAGGCGCGCGCAATACTTGATCATTATTTTGCTGCGATGTTATTTTAAAACTGCGATATCTCCTGAGATACTCTTTGAAATCGAATTATGTAAAAGGCTATTTTGTTTTATATTAAATACTTGTGATGAATAACGTATTTATTTAGATAAGGATTAATATCATGTTTATAAAAACATCTTCGCAAATAATGCATTATTTTAGAACAAACTTGGTTAGTATAAAAAAGGTTATAGTGAGCCAACCTTAAAAGATATATACTGCCGCGGACTTTTTTTAAAGAACTTTTAAAGAGGATCAATTCTGTCATACATGATTTTTGCGAAACTTTAACTGTTTTTACAGCGCACGTAGCGGAAGCTCTCAAAAGGAAAAAAGAACCCCCGATTTTGAAACATTCTTCACTGGTGCTCCGCTCCTTTTGGTCTTATCGTGATGTAATAGGCTGTGTAGGCTGCATGAGGATTGCGGAAAACCGGGATGTCTGGCGCGAACTTGGGGAGGCCTATGTCCAGCAGTGGACTGCAATAGGCTGAGCTGACTGGGTAACTGGGCAATATAGTTAATAATAAAAGCTTTTATTTTAGAATATAGTATATGGTAGGCAAGGGCGGATCCAGGGTGTCATGACCTGCCCTTGGGCTGGATCCAAGACCTAGGTGGACGACTAATTAAAGTTCTTGTCACAATATAGATATTTTTAAGTACAGTACTTACAAACATCGTCAAACATAGTCTTATCGTGATGAAATATAGCCTTAAACCTTCCTCAATAAATGGGCTATCTAACAGTAAAAGAATTTTTAAATCGGACCAGTAGTTTCTGAGATTAGCGCGTTCAAACAAACAAACAAACAAAATCTTCAGCTTTATAATATTAGTATGGATAAGTATGCGAAGTTTATGATATGGTATTTTTCTTAGATACTTAAATATACGTAAATTACGAAAAAAGTGATACATATATCAATTTTGAATAAATTCTTACTTTTTGTAACCTCTTATAACGTGCTTATAATCCTACGTTTCGCATTGCTGTTTACCACCTACCGAGGAGACCACACCAACATTAACTGTATCGACAAGGGCTGGTGCTATGTTAGCAGCTTTCAATGTGTCTTTAGCAGGAATCGTCAGCATGTCAGCAGGGTGGACGTCCTTTAACATCCCTCCCATTCTTCCAAACGGTGTTCGCTTTGCCGCCACAATGAAAACACCTAATAAACGATTATTTAATTTAATAATTATAACTAATACTGTTTACTACAGTATTATGAGTCCAAATTATAAGTGAAATTCAAATAGGACATTTTTTTTAAATTGCGTAAGCAAAATTTCAAATTGAACTGAGGTAGGGCACAGCAGGAGTTTCCTGCTCAAAATATGGAGCAGCCCGACTGGGGTAGTACCTCGACCTTACAGAAGATCACAGCAAAATAATACTGTTTTCAAGCAGTATTGTGTTCCTGTTGGTGAGTAAGGTGACCAGAGCTCCTGGGGGGATTGGGGATTGGGTCGGCAACGCGTTTGCGATGCTTCTGGTGTTGCAGGTGCTTATAAGCTACGGTAATCGCTTAGCATCTGGTGAGCCGTACGCTTGTTTGCCGACCTAGTGACATAAAAAAAAATATCATAAAAAAAATTATTATGACCATTATAAGCAAGAAACGTAACTATAAGGAACGATTTGTTGCGTTTTTATTTATATTTAAATTTGCTGCAGTTTGAGAAATAATATATTTTTTCAATAGACACGGGTTCGGTTGTCGCTCGGTATGGATATTTGTATTTGTTCAAATATTTCTTTCCGGTGTGGGCGTCTCTCCTTGTGGGTCTCCCCACCGTACCTCGGAGAGCACGTTAAGCAGTCGGTCCCGGTTGTTATCATACACACTTGACAGTAATCGTTACTCACATCAGGGAATATATCCACCAACGCAGTGGAGCAGCGTGGTGATAAAGAGACCTATGTATGCCCAGCCGTGAGATGATACAGGCTGAATCAATTAATGAATCAATTAGGTAGTAAGCAACAACACTGATTAGATAAATATTACGAAAAATTTATTCTTATCAATATTAACATTAACGTTGATAATTGCACGTTGTCGTATGCTATCAATTTATTCTGTAATATCTTTATTTAAAACTCTCAGGGTTTTTGAAAATTTTAAAAGTTCGTACAATTTTTATAATTAATATACAAACCTATTTTTAACCAACTTCAAAAAAGGAGGAGGTTTCTCAATTCGACCGTATATATTTTTTATGTGTGTTCGCGGATAACTTCGTCGTTTTTGAACCGATTTTGATGATTCGTTTTTTACTAGAAAAGAGATATCCCAACAGTGGTACCATAATAAGGAGACCAGGATTTGATGATGAAGAGAAATCGAGGTTAACCTTCGAAAATCGTAGTAGCGACTAGTGCGTTTGCTAATTTTGTTCGTCTACTTACGTTGTATTACTTGTCGATGTAATTGAAGTTGTTTTTTTTTTTCGTTTGCTAGCTTTACTATACCGATTTCAATTTATTGTTGTATAATTAATTATAATTTGACTAATTTAATAGATTTAGATTTAAAAGTTATCTAAAAGTATCAAGAAAAGAAAACATATAGGTATAAACGTAAAAATACTTTTCATAAATTCTTTCCATTTTATACCTAACAAATTCAGGTTATGAATATAATTAACATTGTTAATTATTATTTCTATATTGAAAACAGTAATAATTCAATAAAATACCTTTATTTATAGCGACTGCCATGTTGGAATACCACTTATCAGAAACTGTTTAAAAAAAATAATGTAAGTGATATCGCCAAATCAACGACTTGTCGTGTGAGCGCCGAGCGGTAACTTGTTTGTATGGCAAAACGATGATAATGTAGGCCTTATGTATGTAGATATACATATTATATGTAAACCGCTAGTCTGTTTGTACATTTGAGATATTTATAAAGAACAAACTATTAAGGACTTTTAAGAAAAAATCGAGTTTTCTTCTTAAGAAATTACATAAGATAAGAAACAAACTTACATACATATTTATAATATTAAAAAAATTAAGGACTGTTATATTATTAATTTTAATAGTGTTATAATAAATATAGAAAGGTATAATAATATAAAATATATATAAAGGTTTAATGTTTAATTTTATAATAAATGTTTATTGAATGATCGATCGATCAATTCAGCCTGTAACATCCCACTGTTGGGCATAGGCCTCTTTTTCCATGTAGGAGAAGGATGGGATCTTAATCCACCACGCTGCTCAACTGCGGGTTGGCGGATATGTTCTCTAATATGAGTTACGATCGCTATTAGGTATCTATGATAATCACCGGGACCGACGGCTTAACGTGCTGTCCGAGGCACGGTGGGGAGACCCACAAGGACTAACAACTAGACCGGAAATAAATATTTATATAAACACAAATATCAACTAGGAGCGGGAATCGAATTCGTCGTAAAGCGTCGGTGTTTTAAGCGATTACTCGCACCACTACACCACTAATAGTTAATATTAGATTTATGATAATATTAACAACCGCTCTGATGATAGTGTATAGGAATAGGGTATAGGAATAATAAACATTCACTTAACGGTTTCAGAATCTCTTAAGCTCTGTCATTAATTAAGTGGTTAACTGAAGTAGGGCACAGCAGGAAAATTCCTGTTCAAAATATAGAGCAGCCCGACTGGGGAAGTACCTTGACCTTACAGAAGATCACAGCTAAATAATACTGCTTTCAAGCAGGGTTGTGTTCCTGTTGGTGAGTAAGGTGACCAGAGTTCCTTGGAGGAGATTTTGAATAGTTGCATACGTCTGTAAGATACGATAATCGCTTACCATCAGGTGAGATGTACGCTTGTTTGCCGACCTAGTTATATGTAAAAAAATGTGGTCATAATAAATAAAAGCAAATATATAATATAAAAATATAGCTTTATTAAATATTTATCAAAATTTCATTAGTATTATGAACAAAGCACTTAAAGAGGCAAGTCACATTATTAAACTCATATCTTTACAGTCGTCTTAACAATAAAAAAAATATATATTTTGATATAATTTCTTTTTTATTAGCTTAGTTAAACTATATATTTTTGTATGTATATTGATAATTACTTTGTATAAAAATATGTTTTATCAATTTTAAAAATGTATAATTAATGAGTTAAAAGTCCATAAATCTCTTATAAGTGATAAAATATTAACTTCCCATCGTATGTTTTTATTTACAATAGACAACAATGTTTATTAAATCCACAATTATTAATACTTATATACAAAAAGACGTAACGTACAAGTTGTAGGCGTATTTAAAACTTACTTAGCTTTGTTTGGATTTAAAAAAAGTAAATAACATTATTATTATTCAATACAGGAACAGTGAGTCACGAATAAGGCTAAAGTCACACAATATAGGGTTTAGACGGCTTCAACCGACAATACTTTGATTTTTATAAAAAATTCACAATTTTGTATTTAGTACAGGAGTAACAAATTAGGTACAAAAAGTCATATTAAGTTTTTAGACGGCTTCAACCAAGACAGCAATTCCTTGACCACCTCCGATGCAGGCGGAGCCGATGGCGCGTTTCAGACCACGCCGTCTGTTGAGAAACGAATTTTATTTTTTAGTCGGGCGACAGTTTCGTGTTGTTTTATGGTCTTAATAGGCCTCTCTCTAATTCTCATACAGTTAATAGGTGCCCAGGCCCAGACCACGGCAAACATCTATGTGGCCTAAACAAATATTTGCCACAAGCGGAGATCGAAACCACGGCCGCCAGCGCAACATCCAGTACTGGCTCGGGGGCCAGGTACAAATTTGGTCAATTATTTTCTCCTAATCGATTATATTATGAATATTCACGACCGTCAGCTGCGATTCTGGGTGGGGCGGGTAGTGGCAGTCTCTTACGCATGGACAAAAAAGTTTTTTTTGTCATTTCCACCCATTTTAAAATTTGTGGGATTATATTTTACCTAATATCTTGGACCGCAGGGCTGGCTTTGTCGCACCGAAGACGGGCAGCAGCGTCTTCGGTGCGACAAAGCCAGCCCTGCGGTCACCAACCCGCCTGCCCAGCGTGGTGACTATGAGCAAAACACACGAGTTCACGGCATTTTTGGCGTGAACTTGTTGAGGCCTATGTCCGGCAGTGGACTAGGATAGGCTGAAATGATAATATCTTGAAGAAAAATAAAGTCAGCTGTGAAAATAGGTAAGTGTACATTGTACGAAAAGACAAGTTTAGTAGACAATATTCCCCATAAGCTTGCGTGTATCCCGATGAGGGCTGAGATCTCCATGTCAAATTGTCAACAAAGAAGTCTTCATTCACTAATCTCTATGTACACTAGTTACGATTATTATAATGTATGAGGTCTCTGGTGAGCCAATAAGGCACGAGGGGGGGGGGGGTCATCTCTGGTGAGCCAATAAGGCACGAGGGGGGGTCATCTCTGGTGAGCCAATAAGGCACGAGGGGGGGGTCATCTCTGGTGAGCCAATAAGGCACGGGGGGGGGGGTGACCTGAGCTCATGCACCAGGTGCGCGGTGATGCGGGAGCCGGACGCGGCCAGCGGGTGGCCCAGCGCGGTGGCGCCTCCGTTCACGTTCAGCTTCTCCGCGTCCAGCTTCAGGGCCTTCGCGCACGACAGCGTCTGCGCCACGAAGGCCTCGTTGATCTGTGGGGAGAGGACGATTGTATTGGCTGATGGACATTGTTTCAAGACCTAAATAACTATTTATAATAATGACAATGAAGGCTTCAGCCTGTAATATCCCACTACTAGGCATAGGCCTCTTTCCCCATGTAGGAGAAAGATCAGAGCTTAATCCACCACGCTGCTCCAATGCAGGTTGGCGGATATATTACCTACTATGATGAGTAACGATCGCTATCAGGTGTACATGATAACAACCGGGACCGACGGCTTAACGTGCTCTCTCACAAGGTAATGAAGGCGAATTGACCGAAACTTTCTACTTAATATTATATAAAAACTATAGTACATATAGATGCAGTAATTTATCTCTGATTTAGGTATGCTTTAGGCTTCAGCTACTGGAAGGAAGGGAGTCATTCTCACACTCTTTCTTTACACCAATGGGTCGGCAAATAAGTGTACGGCTCATCCTATGGTAAAATATTACGACCGACGGTTGCCGACCCTACCCCCAATTCAGTGTTTTATTCAACAGGTAATAATTGTTTTGTTGGAATGCAAAGTTTATTACTTTATTGTTAAACAATGATAAGATAAACGTTTGAAGGTCAAAAACAAATATTAATCATATACGACTAAAATCCCTACTAATAAGTATATTAAGTAACACTGTCCATTTGTTACTTGATTTTGATGAAATCACTACACAGTAGGTATATAAAACAAAGTCGCTTCCCGCTGTCTGTATGCTTAGATCTTTAAAACTACAGAATGGATATCAATGCCGTTTTCTGTAGTGTATGGTGATTCTAGAGAGAAAGGTATATAATATATATAATAATAATAATATACATATAATATATATGCATAATGCCGGTCACCAACCCGCCTGCCCAGCGTAGTGACTCTGGGCAACACACATGAGTTCACACCATTTTTGACGTGAACTTGTGGAGGCCTATGTCCAGCAGTGGACTGTGATAGGCTGAAATGATAATGATGATGGTGATGATGACGATGACGATGGTGATGGTGATGGTGATGGTGATGGTGATGATGGTGATGGTGATGGTGATGATGATGATGATGATGACATGCATAATATAGTAGAGGAACACTGATTGTTTTAGAGGTTTCTAATATGATTTCATAAATAAACAAAATTTTTTTGCGCTTACATTACAAATACTTATTTTTTATTTTATATATATGTAGTATCAGCATTGCACCCGTGCGAAGCCGAGGCGGGTCGCTAGTTTGATATAAAATAGACTAAAACTTGGAAAAGGATATAAGTTGCCTTTAATTGTAAAAGAAAAGCTTGATGGTTTGAAACAGGGAATAAAAGTTAGTGGCAAATCTTCATTTTTTAGTATAAAACTACGAAACTGTGTACTGAGATGTACGTTTTATTTATACAATAAATATCGTAAAAAAATTAACAACATTACCCAATGTTTTATTCGCAAAGTAAGTATACTAACAGGGCTAGATTTAAAGGTCTGGAGGCTTCGGGGCAACAAAGGAGTGGAGGCCCGATCCGAAATCCGGTCCTGTATACTAACGCTGCCCAAAGCACTTACTCCAAGCATAGTTGTTAGCAAAATCTAGTGTTAATATATATTTCTTCTGTGCGTGTATTTGTCGCTGATCTCCTCCTAAACGGCTGAACCGATTTAGTTCAAATTTCTATAGGTTCGTGGATGGTTTGAAAACACAATTTGATCCCGGTGCGTGGCGCTGCTATCGGTATGTCAGCAATAAAATTTGGTAGCTATATTCCGTACAGGACAACATCTGGCGGGTCCGCTAGCATTCTATTGATACCTTAATAAATTATATTATTTAATATTTCTTACCTCAATCAAATCAATATCGTTCAAGGTTAGCTTGGTGACTTTGAGTAGGTTTTCAATAGCGGACACGGGCCCAATACCCATGATGCTGGGGTCTACTCCCACGTAGGACCAGCCCACGAGCCTGGCTAAGGGCTTCAGGTTCTTGGCTGCCTCTTCGCTTGCCAGGATCAGTGCTCCTGCGCCATCGCTTATACCCTGGTGATAGGAATTTTTAAATTTAATTCATTAATTTTTTAAATACCATTGAGATGAGATAAGCCTACAGTCTGTCTATGGTAAGCATATATTTTTTTTTTTTTTTTTTTTTTCTTTATTTACACAATACACACACGGTCGTCTGTACCTAAAGTAAGCAACTTAATGCTTGTGTTATAGGTTACAGCCGACTGGTATATAGCTACATATTTTTTTTTCGATAAACATACTTATAAATAATACATATATAAATATATAAATAAATATTTATATTACACCCAGACTCGGGGTGGGAATCGAACCCACAACCCTCGGAGCAGAAAGCAGGGTCACTACAAACTGCGCCAACGGGCTAGTAGCTATATATATATATATATTTATATATATTTGATATATATATGTGTATGTATGTATATATATATATATATATATATATATATATATATATATGTGTGTGTATGTGTGTGTGTAATGTGTATATGGATGTATATTTACATATTATATGTATATATTATGTATGTGCACCTCCATGCCGTCTAATTCTTTTGCCATGTCCTTTTCATGCTAGAGGTTGTCTGGAAGAGATCGCTCTTTTAGCGATAAGACCGCCTTTTGTACATGTCTATATTTTCTTTTTCGGTGTTAAATTTTTTCTCTGATAGTGTACAATAAAGAGTAATTGTATTGTATTGTATATATACCTATGGAGACCTGCATCGCAAGAGCTTTGCCGACTCAACCCCCATGCTCCTTAGGAGTTCTGGACGCCTTACTTTCACAGAAACACAATACTGCTTGAGCTATTTAGCTGTGTTCTTGTAAGGACGAGGTATTTCCCCAGTCGGGCTACTCGTCAGGGGGGAGATTTTGAGCAGAATATTTCTTGCTGTGTCCTACCTTGGTTTAAGCAACTTACCGAAGCAGTACCAGCGGTGACAAGACCTTCCTTCTTGAATACAGGGGGCAGTTTCTTCAGACCCTCGAGAGTAGTTTGAGGACGAGGGTGCTCATCGGTTTCCACGTTCACCTGCTTCTTTTTGATGGTCAGGGTCACGGGTTCGATTTCAGCCTTGAAGACACCAGCGTCGTTAGCTGAGAAATATAAAGAAGTAAATTCGGATAAAATATGTTAGACAAGTATTTAAATTATACATAAGTTTATATACAATTATATAATAAATAAATATACAATTAGATGCTTTTTGTACAAATTGGTTTTTTTCAATACCATTTATCAAATAATAAATATTTTGAAACAAATTTAAAAGCACTCAAAAGTTCAATTAAGCTACCTTCTTTAAAGAATAATGATTGATACTTTTAAAAAAACCGTAAGTGGAGAATTTCTTGCCAATTCTTATCTGCAAAATCTACTTTCAAAATCAGTGAAGTTTCTAAACATGAGAAGGAATAACAAAATTATAATTCTAAGTTTCCGACTACGCTATACTATACTACTATACTATGGTATTCGCATGTATAATAAAATCCCACAAACAATTTTGCAATTGTCTCAACATAAATTTAAAGTGTTTAAAAAGAAATTAATAGATTACGCGTATTATTCGGTGCAGGATTACATAGTTGATAAGGAAGTGTGGACTTAGTGACGCTGTATACTAGATGTTACTAATTTTGTACGAAAATACAGTTAATATATTATTTTCAAAAGAGTAACTGCGGAGTTTCTTGCCGATTCTTCTCTGCAGAATCTACATTCCAAATCGGTGGTAGCTTTACTTTTAAAAATAGTAATCTCTTTAAAATTTTAATTTGTAAAATGACGATTCGAAAGTGCTTTTGAAGCATATTTCGATGGCTCCTAAGTATACTGAGTCAACTCTACTCCTAATAACTTTATTTTTTTGTTACATAGGTAGATAGGAAATGAAGTAAATATTATTAATACCTTAAAAAAATGATATAGTCAAAAGTTGTTAGTTGACTCAGTATACTTAGGAGCCATCGATTTGAAGTTAAGTTGTTTTTGATTTTGGTAACTAGACTTAGCTATAAAACTCACCTGTCTTCCACCGTTGCTGAGATCTCAAGGCGAAGTTATCAACCTCATCTCTGGTAATACCAAACTGAGCTCCCAGTTTCTCAGCCGTCATACCCATGGGCAGTCCGCAGTAGGAGTCAGTGAGACCGGCCCACAGGGTGTCTTCGAAAGCGTGTGAAGTACCTAACACTGTACCGAATCGAACCCCGCGCACTGCGAACGGGGCTTGCGACATGTTCTCCACTCCACCGGCGAGGGATATTTTTGCTGTGCCAGTCAGGATGTCCTAGGACAAATATACTAGGATAAAGTACTGCCGTGGTAAAAGGGAAAAGGTAAAAAGCACTAAGTATCTTTATTTACTGCTTTTTTGCACGGCAGTATTATGCTGTGACACAACGACAGTAAAAAGCCTTTTGACTAACTTACAGATATAGAAGTAATTTGGTACAGAAAATATTGTACGAAATAATTCAAGCTTACTTTTTACAATCATACAATTTCCGTGAGATAGATTTACAGGTGAACGAATTTGTGAGTTAAAGCAAGTTTCCTATGTAGGGTAGCCATAATGTATATGTAAAATGGGATAAACTGAAATGGGATAACATATTTGTTGTTGGCTCTTTGCACAGTGCAGAGTGCATACGTGACCGTTGCGCTTATAATAGTACCGGAATATCAGGAAATGAAAATTAAAATAGTTATTATTCTGTTTACCAATTAAAACAGTGTTAGGAGTTAAACCTCTGGGATCAAAAACTGTGAATAACTACATTAAATTGGATGTAGCAAAAACTTCCTCTTTTTCTTCTTCAGCCTATCACAGTATTCACAGTCTACTGCTGGACATAGACCTCCACAAGTTCGCGCCAAAAATGCCGTGAACTTATGTGTTGCCCATAGTCATCACGCCGGGCAGGCGGGTTAATGACCGCCGCGCTGGTTTTGTCGCACCGATGATGCTGCTGCCCGTCTTCGGTCTGTGTATTTCAAAGCCAGTAGTTGGATGGCTATCCCGCCATTGATCGGCTTTATAAATTCCAAGGTGGTAGTGGAACTGTGTTACCCCTTAGTCACTTCTTACGACACCCACGGAAAGGCCCACGAGGTGGCTATATTCTTTACTCCCATAGTCACACAGCGAACGAACGATGTAGCAACAACGAACATACAAACAAATAAAAATTATGCTAATGCTAAAATCTTGACAGCAAATATTCTTATAAAAACTTAATACCGTTTTCTTAAATATCTCATGTACGGACATCGTTCGGTAACGATAATTCTATTAAATGTAGGTATATCTTTATATGACAAGCAATATTTCTAGCTATCAGATTATCTAAAATCAATTATTATGAAATTGATACTGTTAATAAAAATACATTTTATCTATTGCTTCCTTTCATTTTAGTGGGCCTCTGCATCTATCTAGCGAATAAGACGCTACGACTAACAGGAACGACTAATGTAATATGAAAATTTATATGCATAATTGAAATCAACAGCTAGTAAGTTACATACCTGTGCACTGTTAACGATTGATTGGAAACCAGAACCGCAGAGCCTGTTAACACCCAGTGCTGGCCTGTCTTGAGGGATCCCTGCCTTTAGAGCTGCGTGTCTTGGAGTGTAAATACCGTCTGTTTGAGATGCCTGAACGAAAATATTTAAAAGTTAAAAAATATTTTAATTGTGTTCTATTGTGTATAAAGTACATCCATATAGGTATCTAAGATATATATCTAAGATTTTTTTTATTTAATTCTGGTCTTCGTTCCAATTACCCGAATAAGAGAACATAAAACAAATCTCAAAATTACATTGTTGTCAATCTCATACTTTTTTTTTAAATATATGCTAGTCTTTTGTAGTACTAGGGTAAGGTAGGGTAGTACTTGGGTAATTGACAAAGTAGCAATTTATTTTTAACTTATTAACTTAATTATATTGTGTCCATATGGTATCTAGACTTGTTGTTATAACAAAACCCAAGAATATTACAATTCATAGATCCTAGGTCCTGAACTTAAGGCACATTACAAGTGTGTATATAAACTAACATCTTCAAGAAAGAAGACCCTAGAAGTTCTTTGCTTATTAATAAATTAGTTACTTTACAACAGATATAAATATTGAAGTATCTTTTGTTTGTTATAAACATTTTTAACATCATAAAAAATACACTTAAAAGAGTTGACTGACTTAAGCGCTTCTGTAGTGCATCCAAAACGTTCACTGAAGCAAATACATACGAATTTTTCGCATTATTAAGATGATAGCGTCTCTACTAAACAGAATGCGGTTGAGTTCTAAGAAGATTCTTAAAATGATTAGTGCCAAGCTTACTGAGCATGGGCTTCAGCACTTTGTTTGCATGTTAGTTAGGCAGGTTAGGTCAAACAAATCATCTTTTTTTGTCATTTTAATAAAGGTGTTACAAACATAATTGTAAGGTTTCTTTGTAACTAAAGAGTGAGTATAAATGTCTTACATAAATGAATAGGTATTATATTATTATTAAAAAGGATTTTTTTTATTTTCCTACATTAAATTTTATATACCAATAAAAACATTGTATGCATAATATACAATTAATCTTTCAAAATCATTAGAGGCAACAGTTTTATACTTTTATGAAGATTGTATAGTTTTAAATTACGTCCTGTTACTTACTGTCATAACCTGTCCAACGACTACAGAGTCAATCTGTTCAGGGGCCACACCCGCCTCTTTAAGGGCGGCCGTGGCAGCAATTGTCTGCAATTCAGTTGCAGAGGTATTGCGGAACACACCACCGAAAGTACCGAATGGCGTGCGCTTAGCACCAACGATGAAAATACCTACAAAATAATATTATTATAATAATAAAATCACACTCAACAGTCAAGACTAGGATTTACCCGTGTCGGGGAGCAGAAACACACAATTTACAATCACAATGTTGACCATAAGCAGAGATTGAATCTACAACCGTCAGCGCAACAGTCAGTTTGTAGCCTCTACGCCATAGCATCGTCTCAATAATTATCACATGACATAATAACACATCGCTTATATCAATTATTCAATGTCCTGCTATCCTTAGATATGAAAAATGCTTGTGTAGGTCATATAGTTGTTTGTTGTGATTTTAGTATTTGCTTTGTGTTGGCACCCCTGACGGGATTGTCCCGCATCTGGATAGACAGAATCGTCACCCTAATCTTTTTGCTGGGTGTTTGAGTGTGAAGGACATATTTTTATTTTTTAATATTTTATTTAAAACTTATTTATATGGTCTTTTGTATATTTTCATAAGATTACAATAAATTTGTATGGTACAAAAGTGGTGATATTTTACCGTGTTTACCGTGTTAAAGTAATATAATAATAATGATTATAATACATTCTTTATTATATAGCAGGAAAAAAACTAAAATGAATTATAAAAAAATAAGAAAAAGTACAGAAGTGGCCTTATTGCATAAAGCAATTTCTTCCAGGCCACCTTTGGATTTTGATTTGATTATTTAAATAATTTATAGCAATAATAAAAAAATGCCTCATTGTCTGCAATTCAAATGTATTTAAAGCCTTTATATTGTTACCTCAATGTAATCAATGTAGCTTAATCTTAATAAATCAATCTAGCTTAGTAACTACTGATTTTCTCAAACACCATAAAAAAACAAATAACTTGTTTCATAAGAAGTGTGGAGTGAAGTCATGTTTTAATATTTAAAAAATTAAAAATATCTATTATTATACTTGCTAATTTGTTGACTACAAATTGTCTCACAGATAACAAAAATACCCAGACCACGACAAATATCTCCAAGACTTAAACATATGTTTATCATGAACAAAGATATCAATAAATCAATAAATTATAATATGCGTTGGCATAGGCCACAGATGCAAAACATTGTAACAAATATCTTTAATTTCTACTATTAACCATTTGTTGGTTTTATCTTTGTTATAAATTAAAAACTTACTAAACTAAAACATTAATAATATATATATATATTTGTGTTTAACAGACAAAGGCAGGCCACGTAATGCCTATTTTTAGGTAATGGTCAACTTATACCAATTTTTTTTTTGGAATTAATATTTATTGAGTATACACTCGCATGCAACTGAATCGACTCAAGCTGTATATTGTTTAAAGGTCGATTTTTAGGCTTAAACCACTACCACCTTGAAACTTAAAAGTCTACCGATGGCGGGATAACCATCCAACTGCTGGCTTAGAAATACACAGGTCGAAGATGAGCAGCAGCGTCTTCGGTGCGACAAAGCCAGCCCTGCGGTCACCAACCCGCCTGCCCAGCGTGGCGACTATGGGCAAAACACATGAGTTCACACTATTTTTGGCATAAACTTGAGGAGGCCTATGTCCAGCAGTGGACTGTGATAGGCTGAAATGATGAGGAAATCATCTCTTAGCGTATACTTTCTAATTATTTTTAAATAAAAGTTCTAATTTCTTGTTCTTAGAATCCATAGGTATGCATATTTTCCTTGTCACAAAATATGCCAGGATAAAGTTAATATTATTCGCACATAGTATTTTATCTGTAAATATTACATGACTTTTATAATCATTTAATATCAAATATATACAGGTAACTATTCTAAAAAATTTATAAAAAATATATATCTTATCGATCTTTGATCTTAAATTTATTTTTTGTGACTATTTTCACATAAATTTAATAACATAAAAATAATCGTGAAAATCCAATTGACGACAATTTATTAAATTTTTCTTTTAACTGTGACTGTAAAAAGATTTTTTATTGAAGTTAGTTAAACTTTCAGTTTCAAGAAAATACGTGAATGTAAAATAACTATGCACTTTGCACTAATTAACTCATAATGAAACTGGTTTAATATTTTTATTCTATCCACACATTCGAAAATTACATACATTAAATTAAAATGCAAGTATTATTTTAAAAAAAATATATAAAAAGACAAATTTTATCTTGAACTGTAAACTGGAATTTGACCCCAGCAGAAAAATAGTTATGATAGTAAAGTTTAAAGACGAGTTTCAAATGTTAGATTACACTCACTAACCTTTTACTGCCACCGACATTGTTATAAAAGTATTTTGTATAATAATTTAATTAAAAAAAAATACTATAAAAAGTTTACGTCTAACCCGGTATCAAAGTTGCCGAATAGAACAAGTGAATGAACTTATTGGAACTGTATATGATGTCCGTTTTCGTGTTGGAATGAATAAATTTAACACAGAGTACAGGAATTTAATGTCATTACTATTACTATATAATTATATATTTACAATTTTTTAGTTGTTTATTACAGCAGAGGCAGAATATAATATGTAATAATGTAGTAAATTATTAATATTATGTTTATGTAATTTATTGTGCTAAGCTAGTGATAAGTAATTTATTCAAAAAGAAGTTCCAATTAATTTTCTTTTTATTTTTAAACGTATAATTTATAAATTATCTCTGGTATTGGAATTTACTTTTTTTCGATATTTGACAATAGGTTTTTCAATGTAGTCTTTGGTTTTCTGAACTGACACGCTTAAAGACCTACCTTTTAGGACAATTTTTAAGAAAATGCTTATGCAATGAGCGATGGTCGTCCTGTTAGTGGTCAGTTGAAGAAATTTGTGTTTCGTGGGAAATCTTCTAGCAACGGTGACACACGAGGTGAATACTTAGAAATTGTTATACCGGAGTTATTAACAGCCGGCTACTCGTTCTACACGTGGCCCTCAGCGCCTCTTCTGGCTTGGTATCTGTGGACTCAGAGAAGATATTTACGCGGTTTACGAGTGTTAGAGCTCGGCTGTGGCACTGGCTTACCAGGAATCTTAGCAGCTAAGTGCGGCGCTCACGTCACGTTAACAGACAGTGTTGTTCTGACCCATTCATTGAGACATTTATCGACTTGCTGTGAAGCAAATGGTCTAGTTCCTGGTCGAGACTTACAAGTGCTTGGGCTTGCCTGGGGACTGTTTCTAGCTGATGTACATAACTTGCGACCCGTAGACTTATTACTTGCTTCCGATTGCTTTTACGAGCCTTCTCAATTTGAAGAAGTACTTTCTACTGTTTCTTTCTTTTTGGACGGCACTGACGCACGATTTTTGTGTGCTTACCAGGAGCGGAGCGCGGACTGGTCAATTGAGGCTCTACTGAAGAAGTGGGGACTGAAAGGCGCACTTGTGGATTTGGAATCGCTAAGTGAGAGTTCGGGAGTCGACTACAGGGCCGTGATTGGCGAACGATCTTTACATTTACTTGAAATCACATCGGTTTAGGGCATGGCCAGCACAGCAAGAGCTGCACGCCTCTATGTCGGCAATCTGGCCTGGACAGTAGGCCATCGTCAGCTTCGAGAATATTTCGCTCAATTTGGTTCAGTTCAGAGCGCGAGAGTTATTTTTGACAGGTCTACAGGCTTGAGTAAGGGCTACGGCTTTGTTGAATTTGCAAGTCCTTCTGGTGCTGCTGATGCTACAAACAAACAGCTTCATACTTTAGAAGGACTGAACTTGAATGTGCAGATACAAAACAATTAGACTTTTACCAGTAGTGAGTAGATTTAATAATGGCTAAGGCACTTTCAGATAATTCTGACTCCGATTTCTCGGAAGAAGAACAGAGTCCATTGGACAAAGCTTTCACTAAAGCATCAGATCATGTAAGGAAAATAACTTCAAAGCTAGACAACACTCAGCTTTTAGAATTGTACGGTTTGTACAAGCAGAGTACGGAAGGAAAGTGCAATACTCCAAAACCCGGTTGGTTAGATGGGAAGGGGAGAAAGAAATGGGAAGCCTGGAAAAATCTTGGTGACCTATCCAGTGACGAGGCGAAGCAAAAGTACATAGACCTAGTACAAAATTATGACCCTAACTGTGAACTCGTCTCGCAAAGCGGACAAAAAGAAACTTGGGTCACTGTCTCCTCGTTGCAGTACACCCCTGAACCAGAACTTGTCGACAATGAATTGTCTCTATTCGATGCATCGAGGGAAAACATGGGAGATCTCGTCACTGACTTGTTAATGAAAAACCCTGAGTTAAAGGAAGAGAAAGATGCGGATGGGTTGACAGCACTACATTGGGCTGCCGATCGAGATGCTACTCGTGCTTTAAAAGCTGCTATCAAAGGTGGCTGCAGTGTCGATGCTGTAGATAATTTTGGTCAAACAGCTCTCCATTATGCAGCATCATGTGGCCACGTAGAATCTACTAAAATTCTTCTAGATGCTGGAGCTACATTTCTAAAAGATGATGAGGGCTGTACTCCTTTAGATTTAGCCACGGATAAGGAGGTCAGGGCAATTCTGAAAAGTGCTATGAAGTAGTTTAGGATATAATATATAAATGTACAATATTTAGTGTTCTATTAGTTATTTGGAATAAAATTTTTAACTTATACTGTCTTTCGTTTTTTTTTTTAAATATTTGTATTATGATTTTAAAATATAAATTTATGATTATTGCCTCTATAGCTAAACTAAGAACAAAGCAAAGCCTTGTCACAACAAAAACTTACTTAAAAGAATTAATGGTCAATATTGTTCCTAGACATAAACAACAAGACAGTGAGTGATCAAACTAGTTAGCGTAATTTTGTGGTTTTGTCATGTGACTTAGAATGTTATAATATAAATATATAATAGTTATAGATGTTGAGATATTTCCTCTCGAAGTTCTTACTTTTGAATAGTACAATTTTCCTATGCAAAATTTGAATTTACTGTTCACTAGAAAAAATTTTGACACATGTTTTTCATCATTTTTTCCCAGTTTTTCTAGACAATAATCGAAATATTGGCGGTTGACTAAACCAAGAAAGCTTAAAGAAATACCACAGATACCTACTTTTACATAATCGCATCACATAATTTTGTCTTTCAAAAATAGGATAATAGGCTTGGGGTTTTTAAGAATAAAAAGATAAATTTAAAATAATGTCTCAGCAGTAGAAAGTTTATTATTTTCACTTATCACAATTTTTGAAATTTAGTAATTTACTCTAAGATACATTGCTCATAGTATGAAAAAAAAAAAAAAAAACAGTAACGCTGATACATGACAAATTGTGTTTGCTGGCAAACGAAACAAAAACCGACTTCAATTACATCGACAAGTAATTCAACGTAGGTCGACGAAAACTTCAAAAAAGGAACAGGTTTCCTAATTCGACCATATATATTTTTTTATGTGTTCGCAGATAACTTAGTCGTTTATGAACCTATTTTGATGATTCTTTTTTTGTTGGAAAGGAGATATTCCAAGGGTGGTACCATGATAAGGAAACCAAGATCTGACGAAGGCATCCCAGAGAAATCGAGTGGAATCTTCGAAAATTGTAGTAGCGACTAATGCCTTTGTTAAATTTTTTCGTCTCCTTAAGTTGTTTTACTTGTCAATGTAATTGAATTCGTTTTTTTTTTTGTTTGCTAGCAAACAATTATTAAACATCAAGGTAATCGCTCTTAAAGAGTAAGATCCAGTCGAAAGAAATAAAGAAAAGAAACGTAACACACACTTTCATATTTAAATTTTAACACGTCAAAAACAAACACTTATCGAGCCTTCTCTCTCTTACTATCTTACTTAGCTAATAAAATTAAAAAGAAATCATAAAAGTATAAAATATTTACAATTTAAGAGAAACAGAAGAGATTACAGGTAGGTATGGTATAAAAATAGTTCTATACAAATTCGTAGTTTATTTTTTTAACACTAATAGTGTACTCTGTTTTTGTTTACTTTCAACATTAAACTTTAAATATTTTAATGGAAGTAATTTATTCTTTTTATTCTATCATACAAGGATACATCTTGATAAATAATGACTGTATTTCAAATGTACTTGTAAATTACTAGATCTTATTCTTCACTGTAGTAGGTATAATAATAGTACATTCCTGATTTGTATCATAACAATTGCTTCCGAAATTATTGATATTCTACAAAAGTAAAGGCAGGGTAGGATTTAGGGGGTTGCCAACCGGGGTTGCCGACCGCTTCCATAAAAGAAGGACAATAGAGACTTCGGAAAAAATTCCAAGTTCAGACTAGTAAACACTAGTAAAATACTTTTCCTTTCATATTTTTTTCGCGTTTTACAATTAAACAAAGTTGTCTATTTTATTTGGAAAATAATTTGGGGCCAAGGGGCCTCCACTCCTTTCTTGCCCCAAGCCTCCAGACCTCTAAATCCGGCCCTGTTTAACGGTGTCATACAAATGTCAACAATTATGGTGTCAATAATTATCGATTATAATCGATCAATAATCTACTTTTATGTATAAGGTCATTGGTAGCCAAACATAAGGATGTGATCTCATTTAAAAATTATTGTTATTATTAGATAGCCTAATTACTAAAATGGTTATAGGCTATAATACTTCACGCTTCGATCAAAAGTGGTGTATGTTACGTAAGAATTAATACACGAGTTAAAGGGTCTGACCAGCTCAGCATTTAACACTACAAGGCACGTTTTAAGACCTATTTCCACTGGTTGCTCATAAGGTATCCCGCCCCTAAATTACTGATAAGCTATATCAGGAGGAAAACAAGCGTTTCGGTATATTCTATTAATCTTATACAAAAATTACAACTTTTCGATTCATACATTGCTTATAATATGTATTTTAATTTTTCGAACAGAGAAATTTGAGTTTGGTGGTGTAAAAGAAAAATAAGTTATTGGTAAACTTTTAACTATTGGATAACGTTATACGTCAGATAGCCCTATTAGCCACCGGTGAAACATACCATTGTTGTTAAGAATAGATTACATTTTCCACGTTTTAATTATTCATTTGCACCTATACATAATGTTTGAATAAAAAATTGTTGCAAAACTAACAGTATGTATGTATTTTGTTCATTTTAACTGAGGTAGGGCACAGCAAGTAATTTCCTGCCCAAAATATGGAGCAGCACGACTGGGGAAGTACAGCGTCCTTACAGAAGAGCACTGCAAAATAATACTGTTTTCAAGCAGTGTTGTCCCTGTGGTGAGTAAGGTGACCAGAGCTCCTGGGGAGAATTGGAGATAGGGTCGGCAACGCGCTTGTGATACTTCTGGTGTACAAGCGTCTATAAGGTACAGTAATCGCTTACTATCAAATGAGCCGTATGCTTGTTGGCTGACCTAGTTATATATTATAAAAAATCATCTTAATGTAATATTGAATGAATGACATGTATAAATGGTTCATGAAATAAATATATAATTATACATTTCATACACTATACATAGTTGAACTGGCAAGGTGTGCAGAATATATAGAACCTGATCAATCTCTCACCACTCTCTCCCAAGATCTCTGAATGATATTCGTGGTTTATAAAATTGTACTCTTTAGTTAAATAATATTCTTTTATGCTATCATTGATTGGAAATGGAAACTTGGACGTATCTGATAAAATTAAGAGATATATGTTTTCATCAATCTGAGATGGAGCAGCATATTTAAATCTACCCAATCATCATACTTTCGGGATCATTTCACATTTGGGATATTTAGAGACTACAATATTTCTATTTACCTTAAAATTATACAAATTAAAGAATATATATAATTTAAATTAGGATAATTTATAACCAGTGCTAGCACAGATTAAAAATGCATAAAAGAAAATTGTTTCCCAAACTTTTTTGGAGTTTAGTATCTTAAATTTTAGCAATATTTAAATTGGGATAATTTACAACCAGTGCTAGCACAGATTTAAAATACAAAAAAGAAAATTGTCTTCCCAAACTTTTTTGGAGTATCTTAAATTTTAGCAATATAAATCTAAGGTTCCTTATCCTTGTGCATTTCCCCAGAATCTAATTGTTTCAACAGCCTGAACAGCGCCGCCGCCTCTCTTATTCTGCTGAATTCAACACAGAATGCTTCGACTTCTATAAATAATTCCTGTAAAAATAATCAATTTAGTCGATTTAGTTCGTTTAAAATTAAATGTATGTTTTGTAATGAACGTGTAATGCCAGCTTCTTAAGCTCCAACCCTCATCTTGTATAGACGTATTACGTAGCTATAATGACTAAAGTGGCGCTTAATATGACAATTGTGTGTATGTATTGTTAACATATGTACTGTATGGCGGATTGTAAAGTAGTAAAACAGTCAGCCGAAATATATTTTGGATATTATTTTCCTTTTAATGGATTAATTTAATTTATAGAATGGGCAGCCTCAAAAAGTCAGAAAAAAACTAAATCGACAATTCTATTAATCACTTATATAATAATAATAATAATAATAATATATTCTTTATTGTACACCAAAATATAAACAAACAGTAGTTATCACAAAAAAAAAGATGTACAAAGGCGATCTTATCGCTGAAGAGCGATTTCTTCCAGATAACCTTTGGGCACAGGACATGATATAGTAGTGACGGATAGGAAGTGTACAATATTCTTAATGATGAATAAAAATAGTGTATGATAGATTCATTAATTCATACAAATACACATATAAGTACAAATATCCATACATAAATAATCAAAATAGTATTAATATACGTGTATAAATGTAAAATATATATTGATAATATAAAATATGCATGTTAAAATTATGAATATTATTATATGTTAAGGGACATATAGTACTTCTTATATAAATAGTGTTAAGGACACACAAAGAAACTAGCGCCATCTAGCGGCAACCATTGAAACCACGCAGAGACAGAGACCGCATGCAACTCTCTACTCAATACTAGATGGCGTTAGAGGAGCAACTGTGGAACTATATAGAAGTATAGTCTCGAAAACCGTGTACATGCGCGAACTTTCCAGAATGGTCTGGGCCTTGTCTCGGCCGATATAAATAGCCGTAGCGAGGCGAACGAGTACAGTTCAGTTTGAGCGATCTTCGAGGCGACTTCAAGAGTGAAAACTAGTGATCAAGAGTGGTACCAGCGAAACCTACGACATTGGCTACGACTGAGGACATCGTGAGTGCTTAGTGTTTGAACTTAGTGCTTAGTGTTTGAACCTAGTGCTTTGTGTTGGACCTAGTGCTAGTGAATAAAGTCTTGGAAAGAGTCAGCAGGTCTTTTTCTCCAAATCATTCGAACCCTAACACGTAACAATAGTTATATAAATAAATAGCTGTGCCAGCGACGTCGTCCGCGTGGAATTAGAAAAAAAATTAATGTTCAGTTCTTAGAGTTACAAAATAAATAAATCTCTAAAACAAAAGTAGCCTATGTTACACCTTATTATCTCAGCTATCTGCCAGTGAAAGTCCCATCAAAATCGGTCCAGCCGTTTCAGCGATTAGCCGACAGACAGACAAAATTTTATATCCCTATACATACATTTCGTAAAAAGCGGTTATTTTTTATTATTACAAACGGGCAATCCAATTTTATTTATTTGTATAGATGTATAGATATTCATCACTTAGATTATCATATGTATCACTTAAGATTATAAGAAAATAATCGATTCGTGGATATGACTTTTCGGAAAAAGAAATATTCCTAATACATACTATACTTTCCTTGTACAAGTAACTAGTGTAATGTTGTGTGTACGTTCTTTATTTTTGAAATGAAATTTCTTTAGAATCAAATCGATAAAACGAAAATGCGTCATGATAAAACAAATACATAAATGTATAGAAGAAAATGGGCTAGAATATATTACATAGTATTTTATATCATCGGTGAAAAAATCTCTGCTAGGCTATTTTTCAGAAGTTTCACTACTGCCGTGTGTGAATTGCACAGTACACACTTATTTGAAGTAAAGTATTTTTTTACGCCCGCTAGACTTGGGGAGTAAGCTGGTGAATGTGCGACGAGAGCGTTACGAAAACTGTGATCGGGTGAGGCGAACGGAGCAAGAGTGAGGTGCGAACACGTTTTCTTTCTCCCTTTCTCTAATAGCCAGTTACGTTTCGTATATGTAAGGTACAGCGCAGGCCGCCCAGGGTCACCTTGACGTTGATGATCTTGTTCCGAATGAGCGACTGCAGGAACACGCACACGAGGCGCACGAGCCGGTTCTGCATGTAGCGGTCGCGGATGGTCAGGCCTATTACAGCCGCCCAGGGTCACCTCACCTTGACGTTGATGATCTTGTTCCGGATGAGCGACTGCAGGAACACGCACACGAGGCGCACGAGCCGGTTCTGCATGTAGCGGTCGCGGATGGTCAGGCCTATTACAGCCGCCCAGGGTCACCTCACCTTGACGTTGATGATCTTGTTCCGGATGAGCGACTGCAGGAACACGCACACGAGGCGCACGAGCCGGTTCTGCATGTAGCGGTCGCGGATGGTCAGGCCTATTACAGCCGCCCAGGGTCACCTCACCTTGACGTTGATGATCTTGTTCCGGATGAGCGACTGCAGGAACACGCACACGAGGCGCACGAGCCGGTTCTGCATGTAGCGGTCGCGGATGGTCAGGCCTATTACAGCCGCCCAGGGTCACCTCACCTTGACGTTGATGATCTTGTTCCGGATGAGCGACTGCAGGAACACGCACACGAGGCGCACGAGCCGGTTCTGCATGTAGCGGTCGCGGATGGTCAGGCCTATTACAGCCGCCCAGGGTCACCTCACCTTGACGTTGATGATCTTGTTCCGGATGAGCGACTGCAGGAACACGCACACGAGGCGCACGAGCCGGTTCTGCATGTAGCGGTCGCGGATGGTCAGGCCTATTACAGCCGCCCAGGGTCACCTCACCTTGACGTTGATGATCTTGTTCCGGATGAGCGACTGCAGGAACACGCACACGAGGCGCACGAGCCGGTTCTGCATGTAGCGGTCGCGGATGGTCAGGCCTATTACAGCCGCCCAGGGTCACCTCACCTTGACGTTGATGATCTTGTTCCGGATGAGCGACTGCAGGAACACGCACACGAGGCGCACGAGCCGGTTCTGCATGTAGCGGTCGCGGATGGTCAGGCCTATTACAGCCGCCCAGGGTCACCTCACCTTGACGTTGATGATCTTGTTCCGGATGAGCGACTGCAGGAACACGCACACGAGGCGCACGAGCCGGTTCTGCATGTAGCGGTCGCGGATGGTCAGGCCTATTACAGCCGCCCAGGGTCACCTCACCTTGACGTTGATGATCTTGTTCCGGATGAGCGACTGCAGGAACACGCACACGAGGCGCACGAGCCGGTTCTGCATGTAGCGGTCGCGGATGGTCAGGCCTATTACAGCCGCCCAGGGTCACCTCACCTTGACGTTGATGATCTTGTTCCGGATGAGCGACTGCAGGAACACGCACACGAGGCGCACGAGCCGGTTCTGCATGTAGCGGTCGCGGATGGTCAGGCCTATTACAGCCGCCCAGGGTCACCTCACCTTGACGTTGATGATCTTGTTCCGGATGAGCGACTGCAGGAACACGCACACGAGGCGCACGAGCCGGTTCTGCATGTAGCGGTCGCGGATGGTCAGGCCTATTACAGCCGCCCAGGGTCACCTCACCTTGACGTTGATGATCTTGTTCCGGATGAGCGACTGCAGGAACACGCACACGAGGCGCACGAGCCGGTTCTGCATGTAGCGGTCGCGGATGGTCAGGCCTATTACAGCCGCCCAGGGTCACCTCACCTTGACGTTGATGATCTTGTTCCGGATGAGCGACTGCAGGAACACGCACACGAGGCGCACGAGCCGGTTCTGCATGTAGCGGTCGCGGATGGTCAGGCCTATTACAGCCGCCCAGGGTCACCTCACCTTGACGTTGATGATCTTGTTCCGGATGAGCGACTGCAGGAACACGCACACGAGGCGCACGAGCCGGTTCTGCATGTAGCGGTCGCGGATGGTCAGGCCTATTACAGCCGCCCAGGGTCACCTCACCTTGACGTTGATGATCTTGTTCCGGATGAGCGACTGCAGGAACACGCACACGAGGCGCACGAGCCGGTTCTGCATGTAGCGGTCGCGGATGGTCAGGCCTATTACAGCCGCCCAGGGTCACCTCACCTTGACGTTGATGATCTTGTTCCGGATGAGCGACTGCAGGAACACGCACACGAGGCGCACGAGCCGGTTCTGCATGTAGCGGTCGCGGATGGTCAGGCCTATTACAGCCGCCCAGGGTCACCTCACCTTGACGTTGATGATCTTGTTCCGGATGAGCGACTGCAGGAACACGCACACGAGGCGCACGAGCCGGTTCTGCATGTAGCGGTCGCGGATGGTCAGGCCTATTACAGCCGCCCAGGGTCACCTCACCTTGACGTTGATGATCTTGTTCCGGATGAGCGACTGCAGGAACACGCACACGAGGCGCACGAGCCGGTTCTGCATGTAGCGGTCGCGGATGGTCAGGCCTATTACAGCCGCCCAGGGTCACCTCACCTTGACGTTGATGATCTTGTTCCGGATGAGCGACTGCAGGAACACGCACACGAGGCGCACGAGCCGGTTCTGCATGTAGCGGTCGCGGATGGTCAGGCCTATTACAGCCGCCCAGGGTCACCTCACCTTGACGTTGATGATCTTGTTCCGGATGAGCGACTGCAGGAACACGCACACGAGGCGCACGAGCCGGTTCTGCATGTAGCGGTCGCGGATGGTCTCGCACGTGGAGATGCAGTTGCTGATGTACAGGTGCACGAACTCCACCGGCAGGTCCACCGACGTCGTCAGCCTGGAGTGGCGCCACACGGTTTTATTACTACTGTCTTAATGTAGCCACTAAGTGAAGTGGGGTACAGCTGGATATATCCTGCTCAAAACTTGGAGCGGCCCGACTGGGGAAGTACCTTGACCTTCTGAAGATCACAGTTGAATAATACTGCTTTCAAGCAGTGTTGTGATCCTGTGGTGAATAAGGTGACCAGAGCTCCAGAGGGGGATTGGATAGGGTCGCAATCTTGCGATGCTTTAGTGTTGCAGTCGTCTAAGCTATGGTAATCACTTACCATTAAAAGAGTCATACATTTCTTTACCGACCTAGTTGTATGATAACGCATCAGCAAACAAACTCATGATTCGTCTCAACTAAACATGGTAGGTCATTAATGTAAATAAAAAATAAGAAAGGACCTAAAATTGAACCTTGTGGTACCCACATCTGTACACAGTCCCAGATGAAGTTGTACCTTTTACTTCAACCATCTGAGTTAATATTCTAAGACCTCTGAAGTTTAAGCGCAGAATTTCTAATGTCGCGCCTAGTCATCAAATCAAATATTTGTATTCCCAGTGTCGTATTAATTTTACTACTGAATTTACAACTTAAAAACCAGTTTTGGAGTAATGCAAATATAATTTTGTGCACTACTCTTATTTAAATAATCATTAAACTCGTATATTTTTATTGGCCGACTTCAAAAAAGGAGGGGGTTACTCAATTCAACCGCAGATATATATTATATGTATATATATTTTTTTATGTATGTTCGGGGATAGCTTCGTCGTTTATGAACCGATTTTGATAATTCTTTTTTGTTGAAAAGGAGATATCCCAGGTGTGGTACCATGATAAGGAAACCAGGATTTGATGATGGGATCCCAGAGAAATCGAGGGAAACTCGAAAATCCACATAACTTTTTAACTGGGAGTACCGATTTTGATAATTTTTAATTTAATCGAAAGCCGATATATATCATGTGGTCACATTTAAATTTCATCGAGATCTTATTACAACTTTTGGAATAATCCTTGATAATGCGTATTTACTTGACTATTTTTTCGTCTGTATTACTTGTCGATATAATTAAAGTCGGTTTTATTCGTTTGCCTGCAAACACAATTATGTACTATAGTATTTTTCTTTTTTTGAATATAAAAAGGTAGGCAAAAAAGTTATATTTTGTGGCAAACGCTAAATTTGAGGATGTTAGGAGCTGACCTATTGACGACCTCCATTGAGTGTAGCGACATTTCCATATTGACCAGCACAGAGAAGTAGTCGGTGATGTGTTGCGAGTGGATCAGCTTCAGCAGCACCGAAATGGCCACCATTGGGTTGTTCTCCACCAGCTCCGGCAACTGTAAGGTAAATTACTTGGTTAGATAAATCATAGCTAGACATACCGTTACATCAAATTAAAATGCGCACCGTACACACATTTTTTCGTAGATAGTAAGTTAGGCTGATCCGTCACGCTCTGAGGTGAAAGGCTCGATCGGGTGAACTCGGGACCGCCGAGTGTACTCGAGTGACAAAGAGAGACTTGCTAGTTTAAAAAAGGTATTTAGACTAAAGAATTATTAAAACTTAAATAAAAAAAATACTAAAATCAGTCCAGCAATCAAGCACAGTTAAGTGATGTGCATCGCACCACTTGGCTTCTTTCTTTTAAGTATATTTTAAAAAAGAATTATAATGGAATCCAATCCACTTACAAATTTGGTTTCTATGTTAGAATTAGTTATCTGAAGTAAGAAGCAATGTTAATTACCCTAAGCATAGAACTGTAAGCCGACCGACGTATGTACCGAAGATTTGTTTATGATCGTCGGCAGAGGCTAGACAAGGGTTTGCAGATATCCCCAGGGGAATTGATGGATCTCCTACTGGGCGCGTCCCGGGGTGGTAGGGGTCTTCGGAGCCCTGCGGACCAAAATTAGAGGAGTTCCGGGGCCGTTGGGTCGCGCTCCAGTTTGTTGGGGCCTTTGGTCAGGGGCCGGTGTACTCATCCTTCGCCTCGGAGGTCACACGACCTGAGGACGGTGAGGGAGTGGCGCTGAGACAGCGCGGAGACGTGGCAGTCGGGTTTTCCTCCCGCCACGCGGAGGACAGGGTGGGTGGGTTCGCTCGCCCACCCTAAGGCGTGCGAAAGCTCACTCACTCTTGCGCCGCGGCCGTGCTTTGCCGGAGTGGGGCCGTGGCCACCCTGGCCGCCCCGGGCTACGCCGGGGCACCGGGCGGCGCGAGAAGGTTGCGCCCTGGGGCGCCGTGCTGAAAGACGCGGTGTCAACCCCCAGTCCGCAGGGCCGGCGGGCACTGGGTCGGGGGATCAGTTGTCCGCGCTAATCGGCCCCGAGGGGAAAGGCGCACTTTACGTATTCCAGTGCGCCTTCTGGGGTGCTTGCACCAGTGGGGTTGCAAATGCATGCTATAGCGTCCTCGCGATTCCGCCATATTGCGGACACACATGGTGGTTTTTAGTCAGTAAGAATTTGACACATGTCTGGTGCCCCGCGCCGGAGAACGTCCATGAGGATTTACCCCACGTAAAAAAAATTTAAAAAAGAGTCGCAGATAACCACAACATTTGACGCAAACTTGGAGAACTGTACATCCAGCAGTAACTGCGATGAGCACTGAGCAAGCAAGTAAACAAAGCCTAAGAGGCACGTAGAGTTTTTCACCAATGGAAGGTTCCAGAAGGTACCTGGTAGGGCGTGACCCCGATCTCGTAGACGAGGTCGGGTTGCCTGTCCAGCAGCGCCAGCAGCCGCTGTTGCTGCGGGACGCTGAGCGCCGCCTTCAGCGCCAGCTGCGTCAGCTCCTTGGCTTCCTCTACCACCAGGTCTTCTTTACTTTCCTTCTTCTCATCTTGTTTCTCTTTTTTCTCTTCCTAAACATAAAAAAATTTAATGTTTCAAGTTATATAGCTCAAAGGTTTTGGTTGGTTTGTTCTCAAACATAATCAACCATATATCGTAGTATATAACCGTACATTAAAATACGCGTTATTAAAGAGAAATCAAAAACTACTCATATTTTCATTGAATTCAAAAAAGTAAAATGAAAATAAAATACTCTGTGATCTAATATAGCCCATAGTAAGAGACTTTAAACTTTCATCCACATTTAACCGTTCTGAATTTCTGGATTAATAACATTGAATGTTTTAGAATGAGACATAGAAAAACAAAAATAAAAAAAAAATCTCAGCTATGTTAAAAAAAATAGCGTGGAAATGATTTTGAAATTATCTTAAATATGCAAAATTGAATCTGTTACATTTACAGTTTTGTCACATACATAAATGTATAAATTTACTCACCACTTTAGGCTTCTGTTCCTTTTGTTGTTCCTTGTGTTGGACGACCTTCTTTTCCACTTTTTCCTGAGGTCTCAGACCAATCAGTCCCTCAAAGTCGGTGTCGTACAACGGGACGTACATCCCTCTATTGACTAGATTCTTCCACACGCCCTGAATGATATAAGAATAACAGGTCAAATAATAAAACAAACAATGAAAAGTTATGATTTTTATTTCATATAATTAGGGTGGCCTCACTTCAGCCTAATGCAGTCCACTGCATTGCCCACCAGCCGATCACGCAAAAAAGGCGCACCAAGACGTCGTGTTGCGGAAAAGAGCCCGTGAACAACAACAACAACAACAACATACAGTCCACTGCTGGACATAGGCCTCCACAAGTTCGCGCCAAAAATGGCGTGAAATCGCAAGCGCGTTACCGACCCTACCCTCAACCCTCCTCAGAAGCTTTGGCCACTTAACCTACAGCAGAACCTCAACACGAATTTAACTCATTTAGGTGAGGTCTATCGTAAGGTTGAGGTGCTTCTCCAGTCAGGTTGATCCTGTTGCTAATCAGGCTGGCCGTAAGCATGTTTGCTGACCTAGTCATAAAAAAAATGTTCATGTGGATCACTCCATTGTACCTCGGAGAGCAAGTAAAGCATTCTGTCACGGTTGTTATTATATCTTACAGCGACCATTATTCATTTTAGTGAATATTATTCCCCAAGTGGTCAGTCTCCAACACATCTCCTACATGAGAGAGAAATCTTTTAACCAGGAGTGGGGCATGTAAACTTGGCTCAATAAATTATAGTTCATTAATAAGGTGTCTCAAGGATATGTTGTATTTACCATTAAATACCATAGAAAAGAAAAAAAAAAATTGCTCAATATTTGTGTGATAAAAAATCTTGAGATGTCTCCCAGAACTTCGAAACTATTACTAGACACATCGCATTCAGGTGTTCACGATAACATCCGGGACAGACGGCTTTATGTACTCTTCGAGGCACGGTGGGGACACCTAGGGGGACAGACATCCAAACTGGAAAGAAATATTTGTAGAAATACAAATATCCACCCCGAGCGGGAATCGAACCTGCAAATGTCAGTGTTTTAGGCGACTACTCGCACCACTACACCAGAGCGGTTGCACCACCACACCAGATATAACTCCCGCCTACGACGTACCTCATCTGCAAAAGCTATCTCGGCGGGGTCGAGCAGGAAGGTGGGCGGCGGCACGGGCCCGGCGGGCCGCAGCGTGCGGTGCAGCGGCAGGAACTCGTTGCTCATCAGGGCCTCCAGCAGCTCCTTCATGGCCATGCGGTTCGGTTGACCCCTGGGGAGTGTTCATCCATATAGTACATCCGCCACGCCGCATTGGAGCAGCGTGGTGGATAAAACTTTGATCAGTGGGATATTACAGGCTGAAGCATTATATCTGTTATGCCCTGCCTTAATATTTATTTTATGTACTAATTTCATAAACGAGTGTCACAATGTATTTTGTCTCTTGACGACATTTAAACCAGTGGCATTGGCCCTGATTGGGACTTAATTGGTGGTATATAGTATAAAATTGACAATGTATTGGTGTAGTGGTAGAACTGGCTGTAGCGCTTTTGGTTGCAGGTTCCATCCTTGCTCATGACAAACATTTATATTATACCTTATAGATGTTATATTGTTCTGGGCGTTTGTGTATTGTGTATGTTACTGAACCCTCGACACAGGAAAAGTCCTATTGGGAGCCGCTGTGTGTCAAATGACTATTACTACACATTTATTATTGCAATATACTCACCCATCACTAAGTGGTACTAAGGCAGGTGCGGTTGCCCTCGCAACTGAACTGATATCACTAGATCTTTCGGCGATTAAAGCTTGAAGAGATGAATAATCAAAGTCTAAATCTTTTGACAATATTTCAGTTAGCATCACTTGTTTTGCTGACTTTTTTAAAACCTGAAAATAAACACAATTATGTTTTAAAACAATGAAGGCAATATTATTTTAAAGGTGCCTATATGTCGATAGTATCCCTTGAAAAATAATTAATTATAACTCTTTACGTAAAGCATCTTTTTAATCTCATCATGTAGGAAAGGTTTTTACAGGAATGCAACTTAGGAATTTTCTATCAGCGTAAGAACCAAAAAAATTCGAAAAGCTGTTAGTCTTATCAATACACAAAAATAAATATACAACAGATGGTCTATCGCTAAATAGCAATCTAAATCAAATTTTATTTTCATACAATTATCATCATTAAAAAAAATGTATTAAAATTTTTGTCACTGTATTATAAATAATAATAATATTAATAATTAGCACCACAAATTCAAGGGCCTCCACTAGGATTTACTCCTTTGATGAGGCTGGAAACACACATAATACACTAGCACAATCGCCCAGATCACGACAAACATCTGTATGGAGAATACAAATGTTTGCCATGTGCGGGGATTCCACAACCGGAAGGGCAACAGCCACAATTCAGCACTGTAAACGTTGTGCTAACATGTGGTCAAAATCGACATCTTTGTCTAATATCATGAACTTAGTAATTGATTCTTCTTCTTTTTTAAAGACTATGGCTCCATCAGCTTTTCGCCGATGATTTTGCCAATGACAAGTGCCTACTGAAAGTGTATAAGTCCGGAAACGGTCCGAATTTTTATTTATAATTGAATATTTTATTTAGTAATTGATGTCAAAATTCTTTTAAAAGAAAAATTTAAAAAAGCCAGCTGTTACTCAATTATATATTAGTAATTTACTATAAAAATTACTTACATCTTTTATATTAACCTGGACAAAACCATGCAGTTGGCCAATAAATAGCCTCTCTTGTGGCGCCAAAGGCAATAGACCAGGCTTGCCCTCCAATAGGTGGAGAAAGAGAGAGCTGAAGGGATTTTCTACCTTGTAAAAGTCAAATATTAACGCTAATGCTACCACTCTTTGCCCAGGGAGAGATAGGTCACCTCCTGTGATAAGTGATGATAGGAGAAGGCATACTGAAAATAAAAGTTTCATATTTACCCTGGGAAACATATTTTTCTTTAACACAATGCAATAATTGAGTTTCTTGCCAATTTTTCTCAGCAGAACCTACATTCAATATAGCACCAGATTAGGTATTACTAATTTCATGAAAAATAATAATTGTTTGCTGGCAAACGAAAAAAAACCGACTTCAATTACATCGACAAGTAATACAATGTAGGTAGATGAAAAAATAGTCAAGTAAATACACATTATCAAAGATTACTCCAAAAGTTGCAGTGGACTTTATTGGGTTGAACTGATGACTGGTGACTTCAAAAGTTGTAATCAGATCTCGATGAAATTTAAATGTGACCCCATGATAAACATCGGCTTTCGATTAAATTAAAAATCATCAAAACTGGTACACCCAGTAAAAAGTGGAAATTTTCGAGGGTTTCCCTCGATTTCTCTGGGATTCCATCATCAGATCCTAGTTTCCATATCATGATACCACACTTAGGATATCTCCTATCCAACAAAAAAGTATAATATTTATATGTAATGAAAATTAACACAATTAACTAATACTACAATTTTTGAAGTAAAACTACTTTACACATGCTTGACTTGAAGTGTAAGCTGGTGAATGCGTGACGAGAGCGTTACGAAAAAAGTGATCGGACGAGGCGAACGGAGCAAGAGAGAGAGGTGCGAGCACATATTTTCTTTTTCTCTTGCTCTCATAGTCAGATGTTTCATATATCTAAGACACAGTGCAGGTCTATTGTGCAGGCCTATTGGTAAGAAAGTTTTAGTTTTGTCGTGTAGTCTCACCCGTTTTTTTTAACATGGCCTATTATAAAAAAAGTAACTGCTCATGAGGTCAACTTTTAATTACTATAGGCAACTTTATGAGAAAAATCTTATCATTAAAAATAAGTTATTGCTTTTTAAATCGAAATTAACAAAATATAGAAAGAGAGTACAATTCCAATAAATCATTCTTTTATCAATTTTGAACTTATATTATTATTATTATTGAATACATACGATTGAAATGGTCTGACTTTGGAAATCTCTTCTGCACTTGAGCACATATTGAATCCAGACTCTGTGAATCTACTGTCTGCTCAGAAAATAAACTGAAAAATATATAAACAAAATTTAAAACAATTTATAAACATTAGATTATAGGTAGGTATTAGAAAAATATGAGAAACCTACTCTAATATATATTTACTGTTTTCGTTAATTAATTGCTGTGACATTTTTATTCATTAATATTTAAAGATACGTTTAAGTTTTTGGTGTTTAACTTTCATAAAAAGTGTCTCGTTTATTAAGAACACATACATAACAAAGAATGAAAAAAAAGGACGCAAGTGCCACAAGAATGAATTCAATGAAATGTCACTCATGGAGCATAGAGAAAATGCTCCATGTTGGTAACTGACAGTTGACATTGGCAACAATATTTTACCAATAATACAATTATTTAATATATATTTTTTAATTATAACCGTAAACAATAAACTGCATAATTATAATAATTTTAAAACAAATTCTAAATATTTACAGATAATTATGATATAAATTATGTCCAAGTGGAATTGTGCCAAGAATGCAGGCAGCATTAGGGATGGCCTGGAAAATATCGATATATATCGTACCGATATTTTTACTACAAATTGCAATTACTATATATATATATATATATATATATATATATATATATATATATATATACATACATAGTTTAAAAATATCCATATTTACTGAATAAAAAAAATCGATATTTCGATATCTCGATATTTTTGTGCCAACCGCAATAACCTAAAAGAATTGCTAAAATATTTGAACGGGAAAAAATTAATACATATTTGGCAAGTATATTAATTTTATTACATATTATTACAATGAAGACTTAAGTATTATGATAACAGTGAAGAATATATATATTATTGTATATATGAATTACATATTATTACTAGCTGCTGTGCCCGCGACTTCGTGCGCGTGGAATTTAACAAAAAAGTTATTGTTCAGTTCGCAGTTATAAAAAAAAAAATCTGAAATAAAAGTAGCCTAAATTACACCTTATTACCCCAGCTACCTGCTAGTGAAAGTCCCGTCAAAATCGGTCCAGCTTAATGAACATGTACGCACACGTTACACTATAGATTAGCATTAGATTCACACTTTGGTCTTTGATCACACTCAAAGGAGGGGTATCGATAAGGTAAGAAAATCGGCCCCTTTTAAAAAAAAATTCTTTTATATTTTTTAGTTAGTGTATGACTCATATTTAAAAAAAATATAGATTATTTCGTGGAGGTCCTGTTATTTAACTTTAATTGAAGCACTCTATATATGTATGAAATAAAAGTAGTATAAGATAAAAATATTTTTATTTCAGATATAATAACCTACGAAAGAAACAACATTCATTATATGACATTATTTTTCATATTATGACATATATGGCATCTTGTATACAACTGCTGAAGTCCACAACTCGTTGTGTTCGGCGTTCGTATCTTTCGTACGATAAATACCATATAACTGATGCTATGTGAGCACAACAGCCAACGGTGCGCGCTCCTACTTTGCACTGACAATACCACGCTTCTATGGTGGTGGCATTATATTGTAGCCATAGATTGTATACTTTAGAAGAGATATGTCGCGACTGTATCTTAACTCTTATTATATTGTCATTTTCCCGATGCACAAAGATTGTATAAAGTCCCTCAGCATCTAAATGTTCTTTTGTGTCCCCTTTGATTTCGTGAAAAAGCCGCTTGAAGGGGCGAAACACTACGAAACACGATACGCGAATCACGAAATGCGAAAAAATTACGAAAAAGGCCTACACACTATTCACGAAAAAGTAAGAAAACTCACGAAACGCGAAAAAATTACGAAAAAATGAATAGTGTGTAGCCACCTTAACCATGTAACGCGAAACAGACGTAAAAGTCGTGAAACGCGAAAACGTTGCGAATAGTGTGTAGCAGGCTTAAACCGTATTTTATTATAAACACCGCCTACCCAGCGAACGCAATTAAGATAAAATAAACACTGATAATGTGAGTATGGAAACTTGACCTAACGTACTATAATTCAAAAAAGTTTTATTACACCATGAGCGCATTTTTTTAGCAAATCAGTTTTTTTATATATTGTGCCTTGGCTGTCGGGTAACGTGTAGACGCAACAATAAAAGTGCTAAAAAAATGCGCTCTGTATACAATGATCACGAGAATGCCCCAAAAAAGCGATTTTTCTTGAAAAACGACGTTTAGACTTCACTTTACGGCATAAGTTTCCCTAGAAAATGGGACTATATATAATCATATTTATACGCAGCATTAAATATGGGTCCTCTAGTATTTAGAAAGAGATAAAATTTTGGAAAACAACAGAAGTCAGTTTTTGTCAAAATAGGGGCCGATTTTCTTAGCTTATCGATACCCCTTATCGACATCCTTTAGTCTAAAGAAACTACCTATAGACATGTTTTTTGGTTGCGTTCACGAACTACACAGGAATATAGACAGCACTAATACTAAAACTCGCGCGCTCTGCGTTATATTCATTTACTGATAAAACGGACTATATGTTGCAATTAAAGTAGAATACATAATTCATTTAAAATATAATATAGTTTAAAAAAAATATCGACTTCGATATTCAAAAATAAATATCGATTATCGATATTTTGAAATTAAAAATATCGCCGATATTTATCGATATTTTTTTTAAAAAAATATCGATATTTCGATATATCGATATTTGATGCCCTTCCCTAGGCAGCATTTCCCGGAGAAATTTTTCACGTTGAATCGCTATGCCGATTTTCTAAACAAAAAATGCATCAGCTCTTGTCACCATTGGATGCAATGAGGCTCTCTTTTGAATTGTTTTTAGGACTGCTACTCCAGGGTCCAAGTATTTCGACAGCAAACGACACAAAGATGTAATTTGGAATTAGTGACGAATATTTGTGCCGTTTAGTCATTTCAACTTTTTCTGTGGCTCCCGCTCTTAAGGATGTTTGCCTGACATGACACGATATAACTGACAGACAGTGGCGTAGCGGGGGCAATGGGGCATCATCCCCCGGCTGCTACTCACAAAGGGGTGCCAAATGACTCGCAAAACAAAAAATAGCTGGACATATTATATGGTTTTCGAATAGGGGGGTGGACTAAGAAGGTATTGTGCCCCGGGTGCAAGTTAAGCTCACTACGTCACAGGAGACAGAATAACTTCATCTTAATAGAATAGAAAAGCTTTAAACAAACACGACATGTAGGACATATACAGACAGTCACCGCAGCAGTTCTTCGATTTATATGAGCATTGGAAACTTGATGTTAAAACTTTACTATAAGACAAGTGGACAGATGTAATTATCTATGAACTGCAAATAAATACCTTTGCCTACTCTTCTATCTCTAAGTATTTTAAAATAAAGGACATGATTTCATATTTTATTACAAAAGATAACTCTCCCCGCGACTTTGTTTACATGGAATTTAACAAAAAAGTTATTGTTCAGTTCGCAGACTTATAAAATAAATAAATTTCAAAAACAAAAGTAGCCTAAACTATTCCTTATCACATCAGCTGCCAGTGAAAGTCCTGTCAAAATCAGTCTAGCCGTTTCAGAGATTAGCCGGAACAAACAGACAGACAGACAAAACTTGTTATTTTGGTATATGTATGGGTATACATCCATATGCATTTAATAAAAAGCTGTTAATTCAATATTACAAACAGACACTCCAATTTTATTTATTTGTATAGATGTATAGATAAATTATGTAAAAACTAAGCTATATAACTATAACGAAATGTGTGTGAAAGGTGCGATTTTATACATTTTTATTACCCTGTCAAACGCACCGTTATTCAAACTTCGTATTGAAATAGTTTTTACATGTGTTAGGAACGTATACAGAGAAACTTTCAGGTTTTAAAAAATAAACGTTTGATCGTCGCGAGCCCTTAAACCCTTCACTCGTTTGATATAAGTTTAAACTGCACTTTGTGTGCTTATAACTTTTCACTGGATATGCCAATTTGGATGAGAATTCAGCCGCTTTAATTAGAGGGTCCCGGATCTGCAGGCAACAGGATCCCTCTAGCGACAGACTGGCCTCGGAGAAAAGGCCAGACTTCTCCTCATGGAGACTGTCCGCCTCACCTCTGAACAATCCCGATGACGCCGTGTCAAGCAGGACCGGGTTCCCATCCCAGTCCGACACGGGCACAGGGGCGTTACTGTACATTAAGTAGCGCCTCCTACGCACCCCCATTCGTCGCCTGCGGACGGAGGCCTCCATCGCCGCCCATCTCGGGCACATCTCGAGGGTGTGCTGGGCAGAGTCCACCGCCGCGCCACAATGTGACATCCAGTCGTCGGCTCCCTTTGGGCCGTCCGACACAAGTATTCACCAAAGCAGCCGTGACCGGTGAAAACTTGCGTCAGACGAAAGGTGAGGAGCTTCCGCTTACGGCGCATTCACCGCTCAAGGACCGGGCGCAAGGCAGCCGTTACGCGTATGCCATACGGCTGCTCCGCTAGGTCCTCCCCCCACCTCCGCATAGTGCTTCTTGCCCCATCCGGCCCACCCGTAGGATCCCGTCCAATGTGGGGTTCTCACCGAGAGCCCTCCTACCCGCGACGTATGAGTAGAGTTTTAGATACATTAGTTTAGTCTAGAACAAACTTTTTTGTCTCTACTAATACTACGACAAACTAGTTAATTCCTAACGTATCAGAATATGCTAGCTTACAATTTATTATATTATAAATTATAATGCTTAGCTTTGCATAAATTAATGTGCCTTTAATAATACTAAAAAAAAAAACAGTTTAATCTGCTTTAGTGCTAACATTACTATAATAAACCTATGACGTGTAAAATAATAAGCATATTAGCGTCAATGATGAATTCAAATCAGGAAGACTTAAAGTTTAACTATTCACGGTGGGTATCTTTTAAAAAACCACTCAATGTTTGTGCGTTTCTACGTCAAAACTTCCGTTTATTATCACTTCCGATCATTATCTTATAAGATAAAATATATTTTAATCTTTTATATTTTACGAAGTTATTATTTGGCTTTGAAACCTTTGTAATTTAAGCTCCAAGCACAAGCGTGAGATATATTTGAGATGTTTCACGAAGTGAACTTCCTGCAAAACTCGAAGCTAGAATAGAATTATGTATTTTATTGCACACACGGAATGTAAACATATATTAAAAAAAAAAAATTGTATCCAAATAGCCGTATCATTAAAGGTGATCTATTACAAAATATGAAACAAAAATGAATAGGTTGGGTATATCGCAATAATATAATTTATGCAATTAAAAATATGGAAGGAAGAAAAATGGAGACAAGAAATTAAGAATATGGAAGGTAGTATTAAAATATATAATTATACACAAGTTAACAGAAATATGCGCAACTGGAATTGTCATTGTTAAGGAGTTATTTTATGTGTCATTATATAACAAAAATTAATATACCAATTCATTTTTATATATTTATTTATCCTTTTGTTTTATTTTTAACTGACTTCCAAAAAAGGAGGAGGTTCTCAATTCGACTGTATTTTTTTTTTTTAATGTATCTTACATCAGAACTTTTGCCCGTGTGGACCGATTTCAACAAATTTTCTTTTAATCGAAAGGTGGTGTGTGCCAATTGGTCCCATTTAAATTTAGTTGAGATCTAACAACTACTTTTCGAGTTATATCTAATAATGCGTTTTTACTTGACGCTTTTTTCGTTGACCTACGTTATATTATACCGCATAACTTTCTACTGGATATACCGATTTTAATAATTCTTTTTTTGTTAGAAAGGAGATATCCCTAGTTTAGTACCATGATAAGGAAACCAGGATCTGATAGTGGGATCCCAGAGAAATCGAGGGAAACTCTTGAAAATCCGCAATAACTTTTTACTAGGTGTACCGATTTTGATAATTCTTTTTTTGTTGGAAAGAAGATATCCATTGTTTAGTAACATGATAAGGAAACCAGGATCTGATAATGGGATCCCAGAGAAATCGAGGGAAACTCTTGAAAATCCGCAATAACTTTTTACTGTGTGTACCGATTTTAATAATTTTTAATTTAATCGAAAGCTGATGTTTGTCATGTGGTCACATATAAATTTTATTGAGATCTGATAACTACTTTTTGAGTAACCTTTGATAACGCGTAGTTACTTGACTATGTTTTCGTCGATCTAAGTTGTATTACTCGTCGATGTAATTGAAGTCGGTTTTTTTTTTCGTTTGCGAGCAAATACAATTATTTCATTAAAGTAAAGACGTATCAATTGGTTTGCTTTATCATATGTATATAATTTTAGTATTTTGTTATATGTGTACCAATATTCAAAATTTATTATTATTATAAATTTGTTAATATATTTTATATAAGAACTGCTTTCCGCCTATCTCTTTACGGGTGACGCTGAAAATCGGCGTTGGAGGGTCTTGATTCTCCAACAAATGCCGAGCGTCATCAATAAAATCGGCGTTGGAGATTCTTGATTCTCCAACAAATGCCGAACGTCATATATTTCAATGCTCCCATCAGTACATCGCTATGCAGATGGCCACTTTCTTTTTTTTTTACTTAAATTTTGCTTATTTTTCATTTTTTTTTTTGTCTTTTAATTGTTATTGTTGATTTTATGTGGGTAGTTACCTATTATTATTGTTTTTAATTTTATTGTGTTTTGTTTCGGTTGTATATTATGTTCATTGTTTCCAATTTTATTATTTGTCATAATATCTATATAGTTATATTTTAATAGAATTGTTATGTTGTGATTTTTTATTTTTTGTCTTGTCTGTATATCGATGCATGTGTGTGAGTATGAATAAATGTTTATTATTATTATTATTACTATTACAGTCAACCCATCAGTCAACCACTAAAACGTAATAACTAAATGTAGACATTAACTGTGGTCAGTAGGTACGTAGTCATGACGTAGTGGTAGTTACCCTGCTTTCACTCCTGGATTGTGCGTTTGATTCTTGCTCCGAGTCTGCCATGTGTGTCATTTTTATTTAAATAATTTTGAATACATATAATTTAAAAAAATAGTATTAAGTTGCCCACCTCAGCGCCAGTCGACCGTGGATGTATGTTAAAAAACCTTGAGCTGATTTATTAAGAAAAATATATATTTGGGAATCTCTTCTAAGTTCAGGATTTTATCGAGTTATACTTTTACTAAATGAAAAAATAATAATGATTACATAAATATACGTGCACGCACTCATATACAAATAAGTGTATTAGGTACACGAATCTATACAAATAAATAAAATTGGAGTGACTGTTTGTAATATTAAAATAACCGCTTTTTACCAAATGCATAATGTACACGGTACATATACACGATACGTATACCAAAATAACATTTTCTACCATTTTTGTCTGTCTATCTGTCTGTCTGTCTATCTATTTGTTCCAGCTAATATCCGAAATGGCTGGACCAATTTTTTACCATTTTTGTCTGTCTGTCTGTCTGTCTGTCTATCTATTTGTTCCGGCTAATATCTGAAATGGCTGGACCAATTTTGACGGGACTTTCACTGGCAGATAGCTGATGTAGTAAGAAGTAGCTTAGGCTACTTTTATATTAAATATTTATTTATTTTATAACTCGCGAACTAAATAATAACTTTTCTGTTAAATTCCACGCGGACGAAGTCGCGGGCATAACTAGTTTAAAAATAAAGTCGCGTATTAGGTAGGTGCTACACAGTATCACTTTGGCAATCAGCTAGATTTTTACGTGCCTTTATCGTTTCCATATTCATCTTTTATTCAAGGTATATGTAAGACGTGTCACAAATGGCAAAGTAAAATAATACCACGGTCGTGTAGAAGACCGTGAATAGGTAATACAGACATGAACACAGAAGAACAGAGATGGAAGACTGGATAAGAAGGCAACGCGCTTGTGTTACTGCTAGTATGGGTTCATAGTCCATGATCTACATGATAACCTTGTCATCATGTGGATCGTAGGCTTGTTGACCCATCTAGTAGCGTATAACAAACACTTCACATCTTATTTACCTATTAATACTTATTATTTGTGCAGTGTTGGTTGTGCAGTCCTTGTGGGTCTCCCCACCGTGCCTCGGAGAGCACGTTAAGCCGTCGGTCCCGGTTGTTATCATGTACACCTGATAGCGATCGTTACTCGTAGTAGGAAATATATCCGCCAACCCGCATTGGAGCAGCGTGGTGGATTAAGCTCTGATCCTTCTCCTACATGGGGAAAGAGAGCCTATGCCCAGTAGTGGGATATTGCAGGCTGAAGCGATACTTATTATAACAGTATTAATGTAATCTTAACCTTAAAAAAATACAATCTTCATATTTTAATGTAAAGATCAGTAGTAAATCTTTAGCAATGAGATGTCGACACTCTACAGACGCTTTAGTTTAAACTAAATTAATTTTGTTTTATTTCAAAGAATTTGGAAAGATGTTGTGAACCTTAGTTATAATATGTGTCTTGTCCTTTTCGTTACTACAACAAATATTGTATGATAGAAAATTGATTAAAATATAATTGATTTTTCCACCTGACGCTCATGAGATGGTAACGAAACGGCTAAGTCACATAATAATACTCAGTTTTAATATTATACATAATAGAGATTGAATTCTAATAAATATGGTAAATATTATTCTGAAGATGTTCAAATAAAAGATGAAAATTTGTATGAGAAATGTTAAATATTTCTAAATACATGTAAAACTTTGTTTGGTTTTTTTTTTATTGGAATAAATGCGAGTTTTAAGATATTGTTCCCTACTTGATAAAATAAAATAAACGATAGGATTATATTATCACGATTGTGTTTACTTTTAGCGGTCAAAACCGCGGACAATTGCTAGTCTAATTTGTACAGGGAATCACCCATATCATGAAAGATATTTAAAAACAAATATCGTAGTAAATGTTTTTACATTTTCTCCTAATACTGCATAGGTACCTAGTTCATTCATCTTGTAAAGGGAATTTCGCAATACTGTAACAACATTTATTTAGTGTGAAAAGTATGTCAGCCGTTAGTTCAGCTGTACCTGCAGATATTACAAATTATGTTTCAATTACAGATACCGTTATCTAAAAAAATTAACCCAAAACAAACAAAGCGTATAAGACTTTCACTATTCAAAAACCTAGTTATCATAGCCATGTTAATTGTAAGCGGCCGCTTCTTTATCGCTCGTTTCTTACCCTGATAAGATTACAATATAGTCATATGGTGCGTTGAGCGCCATCTTAAATGCGTCTCGTGTTAAGTTTTTGTAAATAATATTAAAAATTGAGAGTTAATGTACGCGTTGAAACGAAAGTGATGGTTTTGTGGTGTTTTTATAAGTTGTTAACAAGAAATGAGAGATATCCGTGCAGAGGTAGCCATGCATAACACATTGCCGCTGGAGTTACCATCAAGAATCGTAGAGCCTCACCGTAGTAGATCTTCGTCTTGGTCTTGGCGAAGGACGAATAACCGACTGAGACATGAACCTCGGCTATCATTACAATACCAGGTATTACTAAGAATGAATAACAATTTACTATATTTTTTCTACCAATTACATACCTACTAATTTACATTATGAACATAGATATACTTGCTGTACTTTTGATAGCGTAGACTGATACTGAAGTTGCTCAAACTATGGCAGGCGCTACTGAACTAAGAAAGCAATTGTATTATTTGTTTTTGTAACACGTTTATTTTTAAACTTATAAATATTAAATTATACACTTTATAGAGATATATATTTATATACAACCACAAATTAATGATGTTTTTTTATATAATGCTAGCTCATCAAAATCGGTACACCCAGTAAAAAGTTATGCGGATTTTTAAGGGATTCCCTCGATTTCTCTAGGATCCCATCATCAGTTCCTGGTTTCCTTATTATGGTACCACACTTAGGATATTTCCTTTCCAACAACCAAAAAGTTATCAAAATCGGTTCATAAACGACGAAATTATCCCCCAACATACATAAAAAATATATAATAAACGGTCGAATTGAGTAACCTCCACCTTTTTTGAAGTGGGGTAAAAAGATTTGATGATGATTGGTGTGCATTTTTATTTCTCCACTAGAAACGACTGTGACTAAATTTTTCTATTTAGATAGTTAATGTCCGTAATAAAAAAGATCCTAGATACCCATTTAGAAAAAAAACCCCCTTTTTTAAACTGATTCTTCTAAGAAATTAATAAAAAATCTATTTATAAAATTAAAATAATTAAAATCGCAAAAAGCAATAAAAATCTATTTGAGTTTTATTACAATGTTTTATAACATATCTACATTGATTCTGCCAAGTCCTTGAAAATATCAACGAGTTCTTGGTATTGGTAGCAATTATTTTTTAATTAAAAATTACGTATTTTTTTACGTATAGGTAAACAATCTTATAACCAAATATATATAAATATATAATATCTTTCTCCATGTACGAGAAGGAAATAACCAAATACAAATAACATTTAAGTATACATGAGTTATAGGTAAAGAAAAATAAATAACTCGCGTGAAGATTTTAGATAGAGTAATTTAAAATAATAATTGTGGGCCCATTTATATATATTTCATATTAAATACTCATATATTTTATACATGAAAGACGATTACAGCAAAACAATCTGTTTGATAATTATTATTTTTTTCAATTTATTTCTAATATTGCGTGTAATGTGGTGTAATGCGTATAATATGAATGACATGACAAAGCCTGTCAACCGCTGTCAATTGACTGTCCTGTCACAGAAGTTGCAGACAATATTTTCCATGATATTTTAGTTTTTTGTTTGTATTTTTCCTTAACCGTTGTAGTGGTTCTATGTCCTAGAGTTAATTTTCATAGTTTATAATACAATTAAAGGATACTGATGATACTGAACTGTAAAACGCATCCCGAGGAGGAGATAATAAAAATTGTTTAGCAAACGTGTCATACTTTTTTAAGTTATTTCAACCGATGATCCTTGAAAAGGAACGCCAATTGTTTTGTATTCCGATTAAATATTAGTATATTTTCACATGGGTGATGGCTTTCGCTTGGCAAGTGGATACACGCGTAAGTTCACACATTTATTATATAAAAAGCTAAAGGATACTTGACGATAGCGTTACTAACAACCACATGTCCTTGTGACTGATTTAACATTTAAATTAAGTATATTTGAGCAGATCGACGTCTCAATAGGTGCCTTCGTTTTATTTGGATATCAATATCGTGTCATTGTGCAATTATTATGTGTTATTTTGACTGTATTGTCAACTTATTTGAACCTAGAGGATTCGTCGCGTATTTCGTGTATTTGCCTAGAGTGAGGCTAATATTTCAACTTATAACATGTTAGTACATTATCTTCCTTAGTTTAATTTGTAAAACTGTTCATGAGCAGTCAATGGTGATTCATTATGGTGATAAGAATGAAGTCACCTGATGTGAAACAAGTATAGTTGTTATGTTTTGTAACAAATGATTGATCATTTTATAATACTTCAAAACTAGCAGTACATCAATAATGTAACAATATGAGAAAAAAAAAACAATTTGTCCAATGATTTATGTATTGTTTTTATCTATGTTTGGATGCGTTGGCAAACGGTCACAGCACTGGTTTGTTGCTGTTGCGCTAGCAGTTGCGGGTTCAATCCCCGCACATGACAAACATTTGTATTGGCCATACAGATGTTTGCCATGGTGTAGGTGTTTGTGCGGTCCTTGTGGGTCTCCCCACTGTGCTTCGGAAAGCACGTTAAGCCGTCGGTCCCGATTGTTATCATGTACACTTGTTAGCAATTGTTACTCATCATTGGGGATGTATTGACCAACCCGCATTGGAGCAGCGTGGTGGATTAAGCTCTGAACCCAAAATTTTGGTTTAGTTTTGGCCAAAATCTTTTACAATGCCAAAATCTATCGGCAAAGGCTTCATTACCCATAAACCTGTCATGTTTCTTATTGAAAAACAAAAAACAAATAGCATGCACTTGATCCTTTTTTAAAAATGCTTAAATCAAGAATAACTCTAAATCATCATGTTGACGTAGTTCTGTAACTACAGAAACTTTTTAAAAAATATCAGATTTTATTCACTTTACTTTACAGTACCAATTGCAGCATAATAAATAATTCCTTAGTTTTTTTTGTGTATGTTAAGTTGAAGGTTAATGCCAAATTATATGCTATTTATGCATAAAAACTCTAAAAACCTTAAGATTTAATGTATGATTAAGTCTGCAAAATGTGTATTTAGTTGAAGTTTTTCTTGTCTGTGAGGTATAACAGACACTAATAATATAATCAGAATCATAACAAATCTTTTAATGTTTTCCTTTTTATTGTATATATGATTATAGCAAAAAAAAATATCTGTTGCCTATTTATATTATTATTTTATATAGTGGTCGCCCAGTGGTCGAAATTCGACCATAATTATTTTAAATTATAAGTTTCAACATTGTTAAAGTTCTGGTGTCAAAGACTAAACTTCTATAACAATAAACAAAAGAGTATATATGCATGTTTTTGTCAAATACATGGTGTCTGTAATGTTTTTTTTTTTTTTTTTGTTTTTTTTTTTTTTAATTATTTAATGTATAATTTATGCATAATTAAAAAAAAATAGTATCTGCACTCTTTCTCTATATAAACTATAAGTGTGCAATATTTCATACTCTTCCCCCCCCCCCGTCCCGCCCGCTTCCCGTCTGCGCGATTTTCGTAAAAATGGGCCCAAAGTTTTTGCTTCACTTATATACAGATGTTATTTCAATATGAAAATTTTCTTTTAAATTTGAAATTGGTTCCTTTTATTGATTAACTTCAAGGGGTTATTAAGTATTTTCTATGTAAGTGTAGCCTACTTAACCTCGTGTGTTTTGTATCTGGCATGTTTGTAGGCAAGTGTTATATAGAAAATAAAATCTAATTTAAATAATATGTTCAAGGACTATTAATCTTCCTAGTATAGTCTAATACCAGTGACAAGTAACGCCCCCACACATTGAAGATTATTGTTATGTTATAAATTCATACTACTTTTTCATTAATTTGGTTTAATTTGTAACAATAGTGCCAAAATACAGGTAGATTGTACAAATAAGATTGACCAACCAAGGTCAATTTTTGATATGATATTCAAAAATGTTTAAAATTCCTAATGTGAGGGTAACACAAAAATAAAATCGTACATATTAAAAATAGCATGGTGTCGTCTCCTGTCAAAGATTTTCATTGTAATATGAAACTTTGAATAGTTACGGGTCTCTGTAAAGAACTCACTATAGACGGCGCCACGGTTCGCTTAAACCGAAAATAAAAATCATCATATCAAAAATTTCGCTCTGGCGGGTACATCGTCCCATAGCTTAATTGGCTAGAGCGCCGACACGGTCAGTCGGAGACGCGGGTTCGAATCCCGCTGGAGCGGTCAATTTTTGATATGATATTCAAAAATGTAAAGAGCTTAATTCTAACTTCATTAAAAATTTGTTCCTTTATCCAATTTCCTGTTAAAGGTAGGAAAAAAAATTGGCTTACATAACAATGAAAAAGGTTTAATTGATTTTTAAATATCTTTGTAACAATTTCTTACTAGTAACTTAGTTACAATTTAAGGTTAAACAGATCAACTGACTTTGTAAGGCTGCTGTGTGAGATGCAGTTGTAGGCTGATCTTAAGAATACAATTGTTGTCCATTCTAACTGTAATACTCTTCAAGTGCTTTTGTTAGAAAAAAATTAACTAAGGCACTTCAAGGTATTGTAGTTATTCTTATTAATTTACTAATCTTTTAATTTTTTAATAATCAGTTCTGTTAGCGTTTCGCCTGCAACTATGTATGTGTTCAACAAGGAAGTTAGGTATGTTATCACATAAATAATCATAATGGCAGAAGATTTATAGAAATATATAGAGAGATATCAGTTGTTATAAAATTATTTTTATTGCTTTTATCTTTCGAACATTTCTAAGTGTCAATAGTTATAACCCTTCTCCTAGAAGTGGCAGTAAAAGCATTTTAAAGTCTTACAGTTCAATACAGTTGCAATTATACATTAGTTATATTAGTTTTCAAATGTCTCATACAAAAATTAGGTTTGCTTTTGTCACTTTAATTTTTTTTTTTAAATTAACATCCTCGTTCTCTAAAATACCCATGACTTTTGTTAAAGATCATGCATTATATTTATGCTTATCCTACAGGCGATTTATTACTAAAACTGCAGATCGACAGTCCTTTGACTGCCTAGTAAAGCTAGGACGTGGTCAGATCATAATCTGTATTTCAAGGTGGTTGTAACATACAAGTATGTGTAGGATAAATTTAATCACACATCCACCCCCTTTTTTTTAAACATCAATTTTTTTTTTATGTCCTGTTTCTATTTGCAATCTGTGGAAATTTTGTAGTTAGATAGGTATTCTTACTGATAAACTTAATAATATCTTATTATTATTTATTTTTGTGTGACCCACACATTAGGGAACTCTAAACATTTTTTAATATCATATCAAACATCGACTCTTCCAGCGGGGATCGAACCTGCATATTCGACTCACCGTGTCGGTGCTCTAGTCAATTAAGCTATGAAACGATGTACCTGTTAGGTCGAAATTTTATGATGATTTTACGGTGCTAAGCGACTGTGGCAATAAAAAATTAGTAGTATCTTATGTACAAGATAAACTTTTAACTGAGGTAGGGCACAGCAGGAAATTTCCTGCTCAAAATATGGAGCAGCCCGACTGGGGTAGTACTTCGACCTTACAAAAGATCACAGCGAAATAATGCTGTTTTCAAGCAGTGTTGTGTTCCTGTTGGTGAGTGAGGTATCCAGTGCTCCTTGAATTGGGGATAGGGTCGAGAAAGCGTTTGCGATGCTTCTAGTGTTGCAGTCGTCTATAAGCTACGGTAATCGCTTACCATCATGTGAGCCGTACGCTTGTTTGCCGACCTAGTTAGATAAAAAAAAAAAAAAAAATTATCACCAACCAATGATACAGGCACTCAGTGTTTTTTCTTAAGTTTTAAGTAAGTCATAATACTACTTAGGCCATAGTCTAATTAAAAACAGACTCGTTACCCTAATAGGATTGTTTAAATGGGTAATACAAATGGTGCTAAAATTTGAGCTTGGTAGTTAAGTCGTAAGGTTGGTTCGTTATCTGATATTCTTACTAGCGTAATTTTTGGAATAATTAAAAACCGTTTTGATTAATAACTTTTGCATGACGGGCATAGATAGATATTTATATTTATTATTTTATCAGTTTGAATTTGGAATTCGTGCTGACTTGAGTAAATACATTTGCGTCTTTACTCGTTCTATTCACCTTAATCTCAGGCTTTCCAAGTTTAGGCGACCGAGATTCTATTGAAATATGTATAATAAAGTTTTCAAATAAATATTTCTATTTTTGGTTCTAATGTTGCAAAAAATGTTTTTAAAAGTAACTGAAAAAAGAATAATCTCCTTCCTGACTTTCTTCTGACTATTTTTATTGACATTGTTGAAATCAGATGTGACACTGTTTGAAGCCATTAATCCAAACAAATAAATTAATGAAGTAAATAGTAATTAATTTTAAAATATATATTTACATAATGTTATCAATATAAACGTTACTTGCAAAAGTTAACGTGAGATATTTCCTCTAAAACTATTAACAACAACTGACAGATATGGCGCAGTTTGTTTTTTTTTTTTTTAATCAACTCAAAAAGGAAAACATTAAAAATTCAATTAAAAACAAGTTTGTCCTAGACCAAACGAGTATGAGCCGGAAATCCGGCTTAATACGTAACATATCTATCATTATATACATACATATCATTCAATTATATCGACAAGTAATACAACGTAGGTAGACGAAAAAATAGTCAAGTAAATACGCATTATCAAAGATTACTCCAAAAGTTGTAATCAGATTTCGATGAAATTTAAATGTGATCACATGACTTTTGATTAAATTAAAAATCATTAAAATCGGTACACCCAGTAAAAAGTTATGCGGATTTTCGAGGGTTTTCCTCGATTTCTCTGGGATCCCATCATCAGATCCTGGTTTCCTTATCATGGTACAGTTCTAGGGATATCTCCTTTCTAACAAAAAAAGAATTATCAAAATCGGTTCATAAACAACGTAGTTATCCCCGAACATACATAAAAAATATACGGTTGAATTGAGTAACCTCCTCTTTTTTTTTGAAGGCGGTTAAAAAAAGTAAAATATTACTGTTGCATAAGTACCTAGTATTTTCGTGGGTGGCGCTCGCCCCTACCTTTCCCTGTCTACCCACGCTAATACGTACCATTAACCTTGCCAGTTAGAAAGTAATTTTAATTGATTTTATAAGCTAATTTCGTGAAATAAACCTCACACACGTGTTTTGTAACCGATTTCTAAAAATGAGGTTCTTAACTCGACTGTATTTTTTTTAAGTGGTAGTTACCTCGTAATTTTTTTACTGGGTGTACCGATTTTGATTCTTTTTTTTTTAATTCGAAAGCACGTGCTTGTTGAGGTCCCATTTAAATTTGATCGAGATCTGTAAATCCGGTAAAATATTGTTAAACAAGAAACAATGAGTGTATTCACATTATCCCTAATAGTCAAGTTCCGATCAAATCTCACACCAGCAAGGATCCGTCTGTCGTTTCTTACCGGATCGAGATCGGACCGAGAAGGAACTGCAATCAGCGCTCTAATGTGGATCGGGCCTAATAATGCGTATTTTGTTGATAATTTTTTTCAACTACCTACATTGTGTTACTTATCGATGTGAACTGAAGTCAGTTTTTTTTTTCATTTCCGAGCAAACACAATTATTTTATTCTTTTTATTGATACGTGATTTTTTTTAATAGGATGGTTTGATTTGATGGCATAGTTTATATAATTTTAAATGTTTATTTATTTATGATTTTTTTTTTTGATTTAGGATTAGCGTGAATTTGCTTATGCAGAGATAATGTAGTTGTGTTTTTAATACAGTATTATTTGGACGTACAGTATTATACGGACTGATTGCAGATGAAAACATAACAAAAAAAAGGTATTATTTGGAAGCCCTACTTTTTTTCGATGTACGAATCTTATCAAACGCATACTAAAACGTTTATTTAATTTTAAACTTTTATGATTTTGTATCACGCAACTTGAAAAGGCTTTTTCTATAGTAGATGTTAGACTAAAAATTCTTACATCTACTAAGAAAAAGTATGAAATATATGTATGTACATTTTTATATAGGCCATATTTGATCCTTATTGATTTCTATACTATAATATAGTCAACCTTCAAGTAAACCATTACTGCGTAAATGTCTCTTCTCCTTTAAAAGAAAACGGTTGAAGTCTGTATCTCAATACTGCTTTACTGTAGGTAGAAAAATAAACATGCCTTAGAAATTCTTCCATAAGTAGGTTAATTTTTAAGTTCAGCGATTATTCACAAAAAAAAAAAATTGTGCCAATCCCAAGTTATCACCCTCGATACTCTGGTATTGATTCACGTGTTCTATCCACTGAGTCATCTCGGTCAATTCAAGCGACTTAAGCGCTTACCGCATTATTTATGATGCTAAGCCGTGAGCGATAAAATTGCTTGAATTACAATTAATTTCAGCCTTCATTTATTTTGTCTAACTGACAGAATTTAATATCTTGTAATGATCTTCGAGCTACATCATTTTTTAATTTTGTTTTCCCCTATGTGTTGCATGGAGGTTGGAGGATGGGAAATATGTATTCTTTCCCATGTTTGGGTACCTACCTACAAATTAGACCGCGTTAGATAATTATGTGGACTTGACTTCGTTATGATTTCATTAAATAGTTTATACAAAAATAGATTAACTTCTAGACAATGTATCAAGTAAAGTAATCTGGAACATTTTAAATGTTCCAGATTTTATTATATGTATCGCTTCAGCCTGTAATATCCCACTGCTGGGCATAGGCCATTCCCCATGTAGGAGAAGAATCAGAGCTTAATCCACCACGCTGCTCCAATGCAGGTTGGCGGATGTATTCCCTACTATGAATAACGATCGCTATCAGGTGTACATGATAACAACCGGGACCGACGGCTTAACGTGCTTTCCGAGGCACGGTGGGGAGACCCACAAGGACTGCACAAACACTCAGGCCGCGGCAAACACCTGTATGTCCAATACAAATGTTTGTCATGTGCGGGGATGGAACTTGCAGCCGCCAGCGCAACAGCCACAGACCAGTGCTGTGACCATTGCACCAACGCGTCGTCGTGTTTCATTATATGTATAGATATATAAAATAAAGGAAATGTTCGCTTAAACCGAAAATAAAATCATCATATCAAAATTTTCGATCTATAGCGGGTACATCGTTCCATAGCTTAATTGGCTAGAACGCCGACACGGTCAGTCGGAGACGCGGGTTCGAGCCCCGCTGGAACGGACAATTTTTTGATATGATATTCAAAAAAGTCATCATCAAAGGTTACTAACACGATAGTTCGTTACTAAAGAATTTAATTGGTTTTTTTTTCAGAATGATGAGAACAGCTACCTGCTTCGATTGAAAATAGTGGGGGCTTACTCATTAGCGAAGAAGGATATATTTGGTGCTAGGTGAGTTTTTAAATTTAATTACTAATAATAAATAAGAATCACAAAATAGATAAGAATTTAATAAGGTAGGGCACAGCAGGAAATTCTGCAATATCTGAACCATCCCGACTGGGGAAGTACCTCGACCTTACAGAAGATCACAGATAAATAATACTGCTTTCAGGCAATATTGTGTTCCTGTTGTGATTAAGGTGACCAAAGCTGCTACTATAATAAACAAGTACTAAATTAATATATATTTAAAAAAAAAGATTAATTGCGCTTGTAGTTCTGATACAATATTATCAAGAATATTTTTGTCCTTGTTTATTGACGACTGCCGAATTTAACACACCTACTAATTCAATCCTTGTGACAATTATTCTGATTGAGTCATGTTTATTATTAGCTTCTTAATCAAAATCTGTTTAGGCATCTTCTCGTAATTCTGTCTAGAGATATACTCGTAACTACATCTATTGTAATTTATAGCATAAGATTAAATAGTATAATTGTTTAACCAAACAGGTTTTAGTTTTGAATTGTTTTGAATATCTATTCATATGGTTTCGTGGTTTTACTTTTTAATTTAATATTTTACTTGCTGACCGGCGGGTTGCTATGTTTTTTCGTGAATATACAGACTTTTTTTTTTAATTTTCTGTCATAATAACCTTATGCTGACAATAACGACCACAAAAAAGAAGCATCCAATTTGGTAGAATTTTCAAAAGTTAATCAAGTTGAATGTGCGTTAATACATTTTGGCGATTAATTTATATTTATGTATTTATAGGTATAGATTAAATGAAATTTTTCGTACCATTTCATATATTTCAAATGGGTATTAAGAAATTTATTTTATTTTTTAATTTATTTGGTGTAATGGCTTCCAATAGTGCCCAGACGGCACAGATTATTTGTTGTAATATGTACTGGCTATCAAGCTTAATGTGTTCTGTATTCTTTTTATATTTCGAATTATGTTTTGTCAATATATGTCACTTCATTAAAATTATTAGAAGTCAAACGATATTTTTATTATAAAATATTAAAATGTATACTACATTATTTCGCCAATGAATTCAATAATGAATATAAATAAAAGAAATTCAGTTTAAGATAAATCTAGAAATAACATCCAAAAATGCATTAACACGTGTTATTTTTGGTTTTATCTATATTAAAATGTAATAAATATTCTTTTGTTCGACAACTAACTATCATTAATTGTAATTTAACCGCTTCGTAATTACCGTTTCCTAATCTCTTAGTCACTGTTTACAAAACACACTTATTTTATTTAATTTAGTTGTAAACAATCCGATTGTACTTTTAACGGACTTCCAAAAAAAGTGGGTTCTCATTTCAACTGTATCTTTTTATGTGTGAACTGAGGTAGGGCACATCAGGAATTCCCTGCTCAAAATATGGAGCAACCCGACTGGGGAAGTATACCTCGACCTTACAGAAGATCACAGCAAAATAATACTGTTTTCAAACAGTATTGTGTTCCTGTTGGTGATTAAGGTGACCAGAGCTCCTGGGGGGGGGGGATTGGGGATTGGGTCGGCAACGCACTTGCGATGCTTCTGGTGTTGCAGGCGTCTATAAGCTACGGTAATCGCTTACCATCAGGTGAGCCGTACGCTTGTTTGCCGACCTAGTGATATAAAAAAAATGTGTGTTACCGGAGAACTTTTCACTGTGTGGACCGATTTCGATTATTTTTAATCGAAAGTTGGTGTATAGTTGTCTTGTGGTCCCATTTAAATTTAATTGAGATCTGACAAGTATTTTTTGAGTTATCTTCAGTTCTAAATCAGGCGTATTTACTTGACTATTTTTTCGTTGACCTACATTGTATTATACCTCATAAATTTTTATTGTGTGTACCGATTCTGATGATTCTTGTTTTATTTGAAAACTTATGTTTATCCTGTGGTCCCATTTAAATTTAATCGAGATCTAATAACTACTTTTTGAGTAATCTTTGATAGCGTGTATTTATTTTTCGTCTACCTACGTTGTATTACTTGTCGATGTAATTTAAAGTCGGTTCTTTTTCGTTTGCGAGCAAACACAATTATTATTTTATGTACTTCATAACTTTTTACTTCGTGTACCGTGGTTTTAATTAGTTTTTTTTTTTTTTTTTAATCGAAAGCTGATGCTTGTTGTGTGTTAAAATTTAAATTTAATCGATATCTAACGAGTACTTTTTGAGTAATAATGAGTATTTAATTGACTAGGTGTTGGACAACCTACGTTGTACTAGATGTCGATGTAGATTATTCTTTTTTTTTTCGTTTTCGTGCAAGCGCAATTGTTAAGGCTCAATAGCGTTATTCCTTAATTCAAAACAGCTGTTAAAATGCAAGCCAACGTAAGAAGTATCGGATTTTAAATATGGTCGAATCCGCGAGAGGCCTCTAGTGTCATTACAACAAACGGATATCGAACTCGCCTCATTTATCGCCTTCGCTTTGCCTGTTTGTGTTCTATATTATTTGAATAAATTACTCAAATATCATTTAGTTTTAAATTATACGTCAATGAAGGTTTTGCTAAGATATAAAGTTTTAACTTTGCGAAAAGTATTTTTTGATAACAAATCTTTGACCTTATACATATATGTAAATAGCTACCGTTTTATCATGACAATTTTATTATTTGTGTCTGTATGTTAATTGAATATCTATAAAATACATATTTACTCCCGGTAAAAACTATTTGGGAAGACATTGGTATTTTAGTTTTTTTTTTTATACCACTAGTTCGGCAAACAAGCGTACGGCTCACCTGATGGTAAGAGATTACCGTAGCTTATAGACGCCTGCAACACCAGAAGCATCGCAAGCGCGTTGCCGACCAAATCCCCAATCCCCCCAGGAGCTCTGGTCACCTTACTCACAAACAGGAACACAATACTGCTTGAAAACAGTATTATTTGGCTGTGATCTTCTGTAAGGTCGATATATGGAGCAGCCCGACTGGGGTAGTACCTCGGTACTACCCCAGTCGGGCTGCTCCATATTTTGAGCAGGAAATTCCTGCTGTGCCCTACATCAGTTAAAGTTTAGTTTCAGGTTTTCCTAGTTTAGTAGCTAGGGTTGTAATGATATTTGTGTAACAAAATTTAATAAATAAATAATGTGATGTAAATACATACATACAGAAAAGATAAAAATCTATACAAAAAAGTGACATCATTATCGTTTACAGAATTAACTAGCTTACAGAATCCAAAATTTTTTGGATGTTAAATTCAAACCCATTATATGTGGTGATTCTGTTTTGCAATTTTGAACCTTAAAACGTAGTCTCAATTAACTTTACGATTAAACAGTAGTTGCCAATATACATTTACGAAGGAAAGTGTGTTTCTCTTACTGATCCGCCGGCACAAGCCAAACTGAACCTTACGACCTCACCAATATATTTTTTACAGCATCCGAATTTATTGTAACTAAACAGTTTGAGGAAATTAGTACATTTTGCAAAACATTAGCGTTACTTATGGTTTATGATTCAAGGATGAATTGTCCATAGAAATATGCAAAAATTTTAAAAAATAAACAAATTAAAATTATGATTATTACGTGACTAGGAAATAGTTGATTCAACAGTAATTTTACAAGAATGATTTTTTTTAAATAATACTTCTTTACGTACGCTTGACGCCGCGTTGACGCAACGGTCACAGCCATGGATTGTGCCTGTTGCGCTGGCGGTTGCGGGTTCGATATCCGCATATGACAAACATTTGATTGGCCATACAGGTGTTTGCCGTGGTCTGGGTGTTAGTGCAGTCCTTGTGGGTCTCCCCACCGTGCCTCGGAGAGCACGTTAACCCGCCGGTCCCGGTTGTTATCATGTACACCTGATAGCGATCGTTATTCATAGTAAGGAATATATCCGCCAACACGCATTGGAGCATCGTGGTGGATTAAGCTAAGATCAAATAAGGATCAGTCTTCCCCTACATGGGGAAAGAGGCCTATGCCCAGCAGTGGGATATTTACAGGCTGAAGCGTATGATCGGGCGAGGCGAGCGAAAGTTGAGAGGGATATATAAGTTAGTAAAGATAGAAAGAGAAAGAGACGTAAATTACTGTAAAGGCAACTAAAAAAGTTTTACTTCAGTCGTGTGGTCTAAAGCAACTCGTTTTTTTTTTTTTTTTTTTTTAATAAATTTGTACAGACGTAGTAACGCTAAAACGCTACTTTGAATGCTCTGCAAATAATTCAGTGATGTTGATTTTTCTTTTAGATAAATTTTATGTTTGTGTAAAACTTGGGAGAATTTATGTTATTATGACTATAAAAGTAGGCTATATATTATTAGGAATAATTCTTTCGAGAAAAAACCGATTGTAACCAGTTCTTTATCTGTACAAATTGAATAAGTTATTCATTGTTATTATATAATAGCAGACGACGCGCCGGCGCAACGGTCACAGCACTGGCTCGTGGCTGTTGCGCTGGCGGTTGCGGGTTCGATCCCCGCACATGAGAGACATTTGTATTGGCCATGCAGATATTTGCCGGGGTCTGGGTATTTGTGCAGTCCTTGTGGGTCTCCACGCTGTGTGGTCTCGGCCGAGTACAATAGCACCACCCCCTTTCTTTCCGTGGGGGTCGTAAAAGGCGACCGAGGGATAAACCTGGCTCAAAATCATCAGAGTCCTGGAGAAGGAAAACTGGAATGAATTTGAAAACCGGAATGGGGTCTCCGTCAAGCTCTCGTAGCATAGTTCTAAAATGCGAAAGACTTTTGCAGCCGAACTGGCTCCGCACGTATCGACTCGTCGTTCCTGTGGGCCTAGCCAGTAAGGTCGAGACGGTGGCACAGAGCTTAGGCAACTCTGCGTTTTCCTGAAGAGTGTCCAGTTTCTGTCTGACACTGTCTAAATCAACTGCAATAGACGGACTAAGGCCAATGTGGGTCTCCCCACCATGCCTAGGAGAGCACGTTAAGCCATCGGTCCCGGTTGTTATGTAATGTATTTGTAAACTTTAAAAAAAGTTAATTCATCCGTTCTCGGGTTTTGCGTTTAGCATTCAGCAATTTATTTTTACTAGTTGTCGCCGAAATTCGATTTGTGGTCGAAATTCGACCATAAAGTATGTAAATTATAAGTTTGAACATTATGAAGGTTTTGAAAAATTTGCTATGATTATGTTTGGCATTCAGTAAAGACAAACAATATTAATGTATAATCTATTCTCAATTTGACCTCAGACTTGGACAATAAACAAAATAGTAGTAGATATGCCTGTGTATGTCAAATACATGGTAGTGTTTGTAGGTTTTTTTTTAATTAATTGAAAGTATCAATCAGTTCAGCCTATTGCAGTCCACTGCTGGAATAGGCCTCCCCAAGTTCGCGCCAGACATCCCGGTTTTCCGCAATCCTCATCCAGCCTACACCGGCAATCTTACGTAGATCGTCGGTCCAACGGCCCGGAGGACGTCCCGTTGGATTTAATGTATATTTTATGTATAATAAAAAAAATTACCATTTTGCACTCCTCTATATAAACTATAAGTATGCCAAATTTCATCCGCGCAATGTCCGTAAAAAGGGGTACTAAGTTTTTGCTTCACGTATTAATATATAGATTATTCTTCTAGGTTAGGTTAAATAATACTGCAAATTAGGTTCCTATAAAGACGTTTCTTTATTGAATTTGAAACCTACTACTACTACCGTAAGAAAAAACGAGTGTGCTTTAGACCACACGATTGAAGTAAAACTTCTGCACAATAGGCCTGTACTGTGTCTTAGATATGCGAAACGTAACTGGCTATGAGAGAAAGAGAGTAAGAAAATATATGCTCGTATCTCTCTCACTTGCTCTATTCGCCTCGCTCGATCACACTTCGTAACGCTCTCGTCACGCATTCACCCCTCCCAACTCCCCAAGTCAAGCGTGCGTTAAGAAGTTCTATTTTTAACACACATGTTATAACAACAGACGAATATAATAATAATGTTCGGACGCGAAAAGTTGTCATAATTATTGAAAAATACTAGTGGTCGTCCTGTGGTCGAAATTCGACCATAATTTGACCACAGACGTTAACAATAAACAAAATAGCATATATGCGTGTGTGTGTCAAATACATGGTAGTGTGTAATTATTTTTTTATCGATTTATTGTATTTTTTATGCACAATTTAAAAAAAATTAGCATTCTGCATTCCTCTATATAAACTACTAGCTGACCCGGCGAACTTCGTATCGCCTAACACAAATTTATCGTATGGTATTAAAGTTCAAATTGATTTTTAAGTATTATCACAAATCCTTTGTATGGGAGTATAGAAAAGTGTTGTTTTTAGACTTTTTCTAGAAATTTAATTTTTTTTTTTTTAGAATTTTTCTCTCCGTAAGAACCATCCTCGTACTTCAAGGAATATTTTTAAAAAAGAATTAGCGAAATTGGTCCAACCGTTCTCGAGTTTTGCGCTTAGCAACACATTCAGCGACTCATTTTTATATTATAGATAAGTGTGCGAATTTTCATACTCTGTCCGCGCAATTTTCGTAAAAAGGCGTACAAAGTTTTTGGTTCACGTATTAATATAAAGATTTATTTTTCATATCCACAGATATTCCAACAATTCTTTATTTCATTACAGTGATCCCTATGTCCGCGTGGAACTGCAAAAGATCGATGGAGACGTCACGGTCGAAACTTTTCTTACGAAAACCAAGAAAAAGGTATTCTGTTTCTCATAAAAAAATATTATAATATTTCTTTTTGAAATTGTCATCAATATTGATTAATTTTATTAATGTATCATTGTATATTTTTTCAGACTCTTAATCCAGTGTGGAATCAGGAGTTTATATTCAGGGTAAGGTAGAATTTCTATTTGTAAGATGAATGCAGTTCCATGGAAGATATGACTAAATTTATAACAAAACATAGTTTTTGAAGAGTTGAACTGATGAGTTTCTTCCCTATTCTTTTTCTCTCTAGAATCTACTTTCCGAATCGATGGTAGCTCACTTTAATATATAGTAAATTTATTGAAAAATGAAATATAATTTTACTTAGTAAAATGATGATTCGAAAGTGCATTTAAAGCCTATATGAGTAAAATAATAAGTAATTTTTATTTTGACTCTGATCCTTCAAGCCGGATCTGAATTGTGATAATTTTTAAACACTCGATAGCCTAGCTACTTACTCAACAATCTCCTTCCAGGTGAAACCCCGAGAGCATAAGCTGTTGATCCAGGTGTTTGACGAGAACCGTCTGACCAGGGATGACTTTCTGGGCATGGTGGAGGTTTCGCTGGCCCACGTGGGCTTGGAGAGCGCCTCGCACGGCCGGCCGCCGACCGTGCGGCACCCGCTGCGTCCGCGCAGGTCCGTGTAAGTGAGCATGTGTAGATATTTGCTAGCTTAACGGGCCTTAACTGTGGTACGGCACCGCAGGAAACTTCCGGACCGAAATCTGGAGCAGCCCAACTGGTTTAGTACTTCGACCTTACAGAAGATCACAGCTAAATAATACTGCTTTCAAGCAATCTTGTGTTCCTGTTGGTGAGTAAGTTGACCAGAGCTCCTGGGGGGATTAGGGGTAGGGCTGGCAACGCGCTTGCGATGCTTCGGGTGTTGCAGGCGACTATATTCGCTTACCATCAGGTGAGCCGTACGCTTGTTTACCGACAGGTTGTATAAAAAAAGCTCACTAGTGTACGAAGTTTAGAATTTGAATACGTTCTTCCATTGTAATCCAAGTGTATACTGTACTGCTGGCTATCCGTTATGACTAGTAATTGATAATATTTAGGGTTTTCGGCGAAGAATTAGGTCACTGTGTAGCGCGCATTGGTAGATATTTGCTAGGTCACTATTCCCATAACGTCTGCTTAGATCTGTGTTAGTAATAAGAATGTTTCCACTGCTGGGATTTGATATGCGACGCAATTATATTGATACATATCTGCGGCGATATAGGTCACTGTGAGTAGCGTCCTCTATCTTATGTGGGTAAGTAATAGAAATGTGTATTCTACTGTTATGCTAGAACAGAATTTTTTTCTGCGTCCTTTACGCTTTCAATTGGTATTACTATAACCTGATGAATGATGATGATGATTTGATTATGCTTACAGTAAACGCTTATAAAGTAACTTTCAATTTTACATAGTTACTACACAGAAACTAATTCCATAATATTCTATATGACTATATCGTATTTAGTATTTTTTTCATAAATTCAATTCTTTGGATATGGTCTTCGGTTTCAACTTGAAAGAGTGTTTGACAAGGGTCCATTTTAGATCCTTTTTTATTTTTGATATGCATTAACGCCCTTGCTGAATTTATTGTATGTTCTCGTTCGAGGCCTATAGCTCAAATTTTTTTGTTTTGTAATGAATGAAATAATGATGATGTTTTATAATTTTTAAATTTTTTAAAATTCGATTGAAGCATAATCCGTATTGAGCACGTTAAGCTGTCGGTCCCGGTTGTTATCATGTACACCTGATAGCGATCGTTACTCATAGTACGGAATATATTCCCCAACCCGCATTGGAGCAGCGTGGTGGATTAAGCTCTGATCCTTCTCCTACATGGGGAAAGAGGCCTATGCTCAGTAGTGGGATATTACAGGCTGAAGCGTAGTCTGTATGTATGTTTCCGATATGTCGTATCTCTTACAGATGTTGCTTTTAGTGTTTGTTCTGTAATAGTTATTGTTCGTTTTAGATGAAGTTACATATAATTATTTCTTTTAAAATTTAAATATTTATAAATGTTATACATATTATTTGGGAGTTTTGTGCTTGTGTATTGTGTGTGTTTCCGGACCCCCGACACAGGAGAAAATCCTACTGGGGGCCGATGAGTGTGAAGCGATTATTTATTTATTTATTTATTTATTAATACTATGTCATACGCATTCATTTCACAGATAAGTTATTTTAAACTATATATCAAATGTTAGCGGATTAACAACTAACATTTGAAATGTAATCTATTAATGATAGGGCTTTGATTATCTATGAATGTTAGACCTTTAAGAACATCGTATGTGTATCAAAGTACTAATTATAAAGATTTATCTTCTTCAAGAATATTTGCTTTCAAGTGAATTATTAAATCAGCTATTTGTCATCTACTGGGGCTTCTAAAAAAGCTACTAAAAACCGTCCCAATCGCAACCGCGAAAGTGTAAAATTTTTGAAAATATTTGTTCCTATGTGGGTAATTAAATCAGCCTTAGCTTAACTACTAATACTCCTACGAAAAGCAAAATCACCTTCTCATAATTTAAAATTGTTGTAAAGTTACGCGTATACTTACAAAACCTTTTTCTACTCCAGCGCTCGTTCCCGGGTCCGAGGCTACATCGAGGTCTACCACGCGCTGATCGGAAGGGTTGGGGACCCTGGAACCGAGGATGCCCCCAACCCCGCGCCTGACGACTGGGAACTGGTGGAGCCTTCGCAGCAAGTCGGGAACGTTGAGCCCGTAAGTAAATCCATGCCACATTGAAGGATTTGCTTCAAATTACCGATAGGTAGAATTTTAAGGAATTATCAAAACCTTAAAAAAACCGATTTTACATTGGCAAATATCGCACAATGCAAAATATTGAGGATAATTCAAACACTACTCCCTGATGTCATAACCGGTAAAAAGTTATGAGCTAACACGCATAAAAATACAGTCAAATGGATAACCTCCGAAGTAAAACTTCTTTACGCGCGCCTGACTTGAAAAGTAAGTTGGTGGAATGCGTGACGAGAGCGTTACGACAAGTGTGATCGAGCGATGCGAACGGAAGTTGCGAGGGAGATACAATTTAATCCAAGATAGAGAAAGAGTTACGTTTCGTAAATTTTACTTCAGTCGTGTGGTCCAAAGCACACTCGTTTTTTAAAGTAACTTAAAAATAATAAATAACAACAATTACAGTATAATATTAAAGCATACAATGTTATTGAACAGTTAACCGGTAAAATGAATAACAGTATGATACCTTTGTCTGCGATTTGATTACATTCCTTCTTCTATACTATTACTAATTCTACTGAAAACCCAAATATGTGTATATAATGAATCTGTTGTGTCACATGATGCTATTTCAACGTTATCATCGTATACCTATAGCGTCTATGGCCTCCCTGACATTTCAATTTTTTTTAAGTTATTGCTGTCAATATAAACATTTAACAGTCCTGATGTTATTGATCTTTTGACTTAGTTCTGAATGCGTCATTTGAATTGTTATTAATATCTAATCTAATATATAAAATTCTCGTGTCGCGGTGTTTGTAGTTAAAGTACTCCGAAACGGCTTGACCGATCCTCATGAAATTTTGTGTGCGTATCGGGTAGGTCTGAGAATCGGCCAACATCTACTTTTCATACCCCTAAGTTATAGGGGGGGGGGGGAATTGAGAAGGTTAATAAAATATTTGGCAAAACAACGTTTGCGGGGTCAGCTAGTATCTATATAACATACACACACGGTCGTCTGTTCCTACGGTAACCAACTAAATGCTTGGGTTACAGGTAACAGTCGACTGATATAATTACATTTATTTTCGATAAATGCACATATAAATAATGCATAAATTAAACCCAAACTTGAAGTGGGAATCGAACTCATAACCTCCAGAATAGAAAGCAGAGGCACTGCAAACTGCGCCAACAGTCCAATCAGTACAAAGGCGGTATTAATACTCACAGTATTCTTGATATACCTATAAACAACCCCTCACTATACAAAGACATCATTGGTACCATAACTGGTACAAGTAGCTTTAGAATTTAAACTTATTGATAGTTAAATAGCTGATTGATTTATTTTCTACAGTCGGGAACGTCTAGCATGGATGGGGAAAGTGTAAGATTATTACTATATGTAAAGCTATAGTAGATTCATTACCTTTATTTTATATTTGAAATCGTGTTTGTGTGTGTGTGTGTGTGTGTGTGTGTGTGTGTGTGTGTGTTATGTAGTCTGACACACGAAACTTGAACCGGAAATAAAATTATCAAATCACAATTATATTCAGAACTAACTCGGTTTTGATACTTGGTAACTGCATTGCAAAGTACGTAAGTCAACGTAAAATTAAGGAAATTCGTTTTAATATCGATTTAAAGAACTAAAAATAAATTCGATTTCATATTAAAATATTCATATAAAAAACTTTTTATTACGTACCAAAAAACATTGACGGCACTAAGACGTAGCTCGGTGACCTTGGAGTCATTATTTAAATATTAATATATAAAATTATAAAAATATATGGGGCTAAACTTTCGTGTGTTTGATAAATCACTCAATCCATTCTTGCAGTAATTATACCTTCATAGCTATTATTGACACATGTGTTCACTATGGCGTTTTTTTTATGTCACTAGGTCGACAAACAAGCGTACGGCTCACCTGATAGTAAGCGATCACCGTAGCTTATAGACACCTGCAACATCAGAAGCATCGCAAGCGCGTTGCTGACCCTATCCCCAATTCCCCCAGGAGTTGTGGTCACCTTACTCACCAACAGCAACACTACATTGTTTGAAAACAATATTATTTAGCTGTGATCTTCAATAAGGTCGAAGTACTACTCCAGTCGGGCTGCTCCATATTTTGAGCAGGAAATTTTGCTTCTGTGCCCTACCTCAGTTAAAGTCAATTTGACTTGATTTAATAACTTTTTAATTAGCATATCATCCAAAATGTGCACAACCATTACATGAAAATACATAATGTCATTCATGAATTCACTTCTTTTGTAGCGCCAAAAATGCGCAGATAATTTTGCCAATGCCACATGAAATTCATTCTATGTAACATTGGCAAATTGACATCACATAAATATTACAGTAAAATCTAGTCTTATCTTAGTTATATGTGATAAAAGCTTAATAAAGTCAGGTAATACAAAATAAGCAAGAAGGATTTAATACTTTATAAAAGTAAAAAACTATTATAGAGATAAAAAAAAATAGGAAAAAGGTTTTCCATTATTTATACAAGGTGCAAATCTACAATTCTGCTAATAAGAACAAAAAGTTTTAACAAAACGTTACTTGTTAAAACGCCCAGAGATTAATAAAAACAGATCTTTCACAATTATGTCAAAATTTTAGCTAATTTATTGATAGTTCATTCATTACATTACAGCCTATACAGTCCACTGCTGGACATAGGCCTCCACAAGTTCGCGCCAAAAATGGCGTGAACTCATGTGTTTTGCCCATAGTCACCACGCTGGGCAGGCGGATATAAATAATACAAAAAATGCACCTGCGCAAACCATCTTACATAATAAAGTAACAACAATACATAAAATTAATATTTAATCTCGTAGTAAAGTTGTATCGATATAGTGCTAATTGGTTTGCAGTTCGACGATCCAACATTGAATGATAATTTTAATATAATATTTTTCTTTGTATTTCATAGTCTGCAATGACTAGCATGGACGAGGAATCCGTAAGACATTTTCTGTTAAATTATCGCTAGTTTGATTGTGCTAGTTATTCTCTTTTTTTTATATTTCGTTTCTTTTATATACCGTTTTTGTTTATTGCACGAATTAATTCTGCTAATTATATTTATGGTAGTAAATATTTACGTTTTTATATGCACGCTTTTTCTCATATTAATGTTGTCGATTTGAATCAAATCTTTTGTAAGTTTCAACTGGAGAATGTTGAATATTTACCAAAAATATTAACAAGTGAAAAAAAACATATTACTTAAGACTTAAGGTAAGAGACAAAAAAATTACAGTAACAAGCGTTGGTGCTATTTTTAAGTAAAAATGTACTTGTATTAGGAACATTTAAATATGTAAGTTGTCAAGATGTGACGAAAACATCTGAATAACACCCATAATATCAATATGTGTCTTTATAATGTAGTGTGCATATGTAAGCCGGTTATTATTAAATGTGCCAATTTGGTTAATTAGAGATCTTGGACATAACAATAAAATTTTGGAAATATATTTCATAAAAACCAAGCAATAAGATAAGATACGAGATGTTCTTTTCAACCTAAAAATTATCATCTTAATATGCCATTAAAAGATTTATTGATTTTGAACAAGTTTTGAAAATATTTTCCATTAGAAGGAAGATTAGGAGTTAAGATTTACCAAAAAAAGAAAGCTTAGTAGAAGAAAACATTTTGAAGCTGCACGCTTATGTTCCAAGTAGTTAGCTGCTAAGTAGACACTTCCATTTATAGTCGTAAAGCTTAGTTTTGAATGGCGCTAGGTGTCGACGGTACCGTCGTTCATCGACGACGACTGGCTGGTGGTGGAAACTTCGGACTTGCACGACTTAGTAGGTTTCACCTTTTTGTTTCATTTGCTTGCTTATCTATATAAGTATATTTATTTTATTACATTTGTGGATTTGGTAAATAGCGAGTAATTAGTAATGGTAATTGGTTTCCTAATAGACGTAGTTATAAAACTAGTATGGCTAATGAGCGATAAACGCGCAAACGTCGTTGGATTGATTGTTTCATCACAGCAGCCTTTCGCAGTCCACTACTGGACATAGGCCTCCACAAGTTCACGCCAAAAATGGTGTGAACTCGTGTGTTTTGCCCATAGTCACCACGCTGGGCAGGCGGGTTGGTGACCGATTGTTTATCTTAAATATAATATTTTAATCGCTGTTTATTCGCTAAATGTTAAATTGAATAGCGATAAGAGGTATTATTTATTTTAGTTCATTTATTGCTCATTAGAGGCAGCACTATCGCTCATTTGCTTTTAAATTTAAATTTGGAAGGGATAATTACAACTCTTGTTATCGTTCGGCGTTAACGTAATAGTTCTAACGTCTTCAAATTACGGTTTAAATATATTCATTTTAGTTGGAGGGATCATTATTTAGTGATAAGACCACCCGTTGCACGCCATGTAATTTATTTTTGAGCTTTCTATTTATATAATTCTTATTATGTGTTAGTGTGTGCGATCAAGTTATTTATTATTATTTTAGTTCGTTTAGATTAGGACACTATTTTAATAGTTATCACTATTCATTATGTTACGTTGGAAGATGTGAAATTTTTTTTTTTTTGTAACCTCAGTGACTACGACAAGTTTGTTGTGTAAGTAGGTTTGTAGTTTTAGTTCTTATATGAGAATCAATATGTTTAATCTGGTGTAGCGAACCGTTTGACACTTTCAAAAAAAAAAAAAACATTCCATTTTGCGTTATGTTTGTGATCGCCTTCTTGAAAACGGCTCTAAAAATTTTCATCTAATTTGCAATATGAGTTACAGATTTTACTAATTGTATGTATGTAAAGTGATCTATCTAGGTCTTAGATATGGGTTAGCTCGTTATATCTATTTTAATAAGAGAAAGCTCAATCTGGTGAATCGAAGTAATAATATTAATGTGGGTTGTTACAGGTGATCGGCGGGGATCCACTGCCCTTGGGTTGGGAAGAGAGACAGGATGCGAACGGCAGGACTTACTACGTGAATCATATAGCGCGGTCCACGCAGTGGGAGAGGCCGACGTTCACGTGAGTTTTGCACGATTTGTTGTGAGTTAGAGAGAGAGAGGAATAGACCAAGAGAGTGAGATAGAACGAGAGAGATAGAGTGCTCGTGAAAATTTTATCGTGGTTATAAAACCACATGGGGGAATCGGTACCTTTGGTTTCGAACCTTTCACGTACAAATGAAATGCAATTTTGTACTTTCTACTGAGATAGGGGGCACAGCGTTCATACAGCACAGCTAAATAATACTGTTTTCAAGTAGTGTCGTGTTCCTTGTTGGTGAGTAAGGTGACCAGAGCTCCTGGGGGAATTGGGGACGGAGTCGGCAACGCGCTTGCGATGCTTCTGGTATTGTAGATGTCTATAACTTACGGTAATCGCTTATCATCAGGTGAAACGTATGCTTGTTTTTCAACCTAGGTCTGTTAAACAAAAATGTATTTTTTTTATAAGATATTTTATTTAGTTTGACGATTTCTGTTTTCTTATTTTTTTATTACTTACCGTATAATGAGATCAAATTAACTATCTATGATTTTTTTTTCGAAATGTGTTGAAAAAATAAAATTAAAAAGTAGGGAAAAAACGAACATCTAGTAGATGTCGTTTCCTGGGAGATTTTTCGTGTATTACCTGTAGGCTTTACTAATTTTGTATATTACCTATCTCACAGTAATTATCAATCATTATACGCTTGAGATCATTAGCAAACACCTAAATACGTAATAAAGTAACAATAAGTTTCGTCGAAAGCATTAAGCGGCGGCGTCATACGTTAATGTAGTCTCCAAACGAGGGTGACCACACTTATTAGTGCATACGTACGCTAGTCAGCGTACAACAAACGAGGGTGACCACACTTATCGGCGTACAATAACGCTTCCAGCCGCAACACGAGCACGGAGTCGCAGGCGGAGCGCATGGAGACGGCGGTGACGGAGTTCCAGCGCCGCTTCCACATCTCGGCCGACGACGAGGCCGCGGGCGCCGCGCCGGCGCGCCAGGTGCGTGCCACTTCCGTGCTCCGCTCTGTTCTAGGGGGGTGTGGCGGGTGCAAGCGAGAGGCATTCGATTCAACTATTATCTATTTATTTATTTATTTATTTAAGAGACAAATCTTATGTTCATTAAATTGAATGTTATTAAGCGCATAACTCGAGAATGGCTCGATCGATTCGGCTAATTTATTTTTTGTATAGCCGTTGATCTTGAAGTCGAGATCGTTTTTATTTTGAAAATAACGTGTGAATTGTGAAAATAACGTGTGAAAGCTGCGAAATTCTTCTTCTAACCTCAAAACTTTAACCATGGATATCTCCATAACCATGGGGTTTCGAAGTGTGACAGTGGTACCAGGGGTAGCTTAATTTACACTTCCCTACCCGACATATTGTTAATTTCTTGTCTCGACTATGAATTGTTCATACATTGTTTGTAATTTCTCATGTAAGTGCTTCCGTTTGATTAATTTTTAACCGACTTCAAATAAGGGGAAGGTTTGCAAGTCGGCAAAAATCATAAATTGAAGTTAGTTTTTTGTTTGAGAATAAACGCAATTATTTATATATAGCTTAAAATGGTATTTAGTATATGTGATTTGATTCAATGCCTCTCTTTTGTATCCGCATGGGGGACTAATAAATGTAAATAAATGAATTATTAAATAAACAACGTTAATAGTTCTTTTGTATGAATTTGTATTTAAATATTATATTTATTTACATTTATTTTGCCTCTGCGTTGTAATTCAGGAATTAACAAAACTTTTTACTATTCAATTAACGAAAAGTCATATGTCATTTATAATTCTAAGATGCTTTCATATGATTTTATGCATGTAAAAGGAACTAATTATAAGCTTCAAACCATACCTTGCATATGCATGAATCTCATGTATCTCGATATGCATGCATGCAGTGTCTAGCATGAGAGTTGTACTCTATCAAGTAATACTAAGGAATTTTTTTTTTTTTTTTTTTGTCATAAAAAACTGCTTTACAGATGATTAATATTATTTTGCGCTTCGTTCAAATTATTATGATTAATTTTTTTTAATTGGAATTTACTTATTTCAGCCATGGTCTTATGTTAATTTTTTTATTAACAATAAATCGTGATAAAACAATAGCATAAGGCTTATGCATGAGAATAATTTCTACTAATAGTAATATTAAGGCACTTCAAATGTCACGTTCATTATACATCATCAAAAGAAAATGTCCGGAATCATATTTTTGCGATATTTATATAATGATTATATATTTAATGCATATGTATGTCGTCAATGATTTAAACTAGTTGTTGAATCTTGTTAAGAATACAGTGATTCGTCGTTCTCAGTCAGCTTAGACGCGTTCCAAGTTTATATTAATCAGTTGAAATGACTCCAGCATATAATTAGGACAATTGATACTTGATTTAAAATGTAAATAGTGTTTGATATTTATAGGTTCTGTTCAAGTTTTCAAGTAGTGTTTATAATATTTTTGTTTTTGCGTTCATTACAAAAGAAATGCTCTTGATAGTAGATAATACTATATAATAATATTTTGCAGTTAATTTAGGTTAGTAGTAGATGTTAAGTTTCATAAAAATCACTCTAGTACCTTTTATAAAATTTTAAGTCTAACGGAAACGGAAGAACGATTCAAGAGAAAACAAACGAAAAATTTAAATGTTATTTATTTTAGATCCCTGTTATGTATATAGGTTAAAAATAATTACCTCGCTATGGTTTTCTAACATTTTTACTTAGTTTAGCCCTTAACCCTTCCACACAAGATAGTAATTTACAGCGTCGATCATGACAGAGTTAATATTTAGCAAACAAAAAATTAGAAGAGATTTGAGAAGAACTCTTAATTAAGGTTCATAATCAGGACATCACAATAATATATCGAACTAAATCAATATTCACAAAAGGGTGTTGCAAAATGTCTGTTGTACAATGCACTTTGTTTTAATTTTAGCTAATAAGTTTTTAATTGCAGCATGGCCTCACGCAGGGGAAGGAATGATTTTAAAATACAAGTATAAAAGTACATCTTCACTGGATTCTAAATATCTTAAATTAATTTGATATATCCTTAAATAAGGATGACATTTACTGTGGTTGCCTTATGTCACCAATGTCAATCAGTTGGAGCTGAAATTTTGCGTCCAACATAATAGTCGGAGATCCGAACTAGAGACGAATTTCACCGATCTGCTTAATGAATAAAAATTATTTCACACTAGCTGTAACGTGCGCGCGTTGGTACGCTATTTTTTTGTTCGTACTAAATAAGACATCTTTGTGGGCTCATGCACATGTACGGATGGGACTAAGGAGTATCAATTTAAAAAGACGTGTTCATGGCAAAACTGCATGTTTATTACTGATATTTAAATATAAGGCTTATAAGGTATACAACATACCTATACTAAAGTCTGTTCAACGAGAAGAGATACCAAATGTAAACAAAGCCCATCATTTTTTCGTAGCGACGACGGAACAAACAAAATATAGTCTATCTCTTTCTATCTTGTTTGTTTGCTATCTGCTGCACGCCTCTTTGCAAGGTCGAACGATATTTTAACTGGCCTTGAAAACAATCCGCCGGCCGACCGGTGGCGGGATAACCACCCAACTGCTGGCTTTGAAATACAGAGGCAGAAGACGCGCAGCAGCGTCTTCGGTGTAACACAGCCAGTACTGCGGTCACCAACCCGCCTGCCCAGCGTGATGACTATGGGCAAAACACATGAGTTCACGTTATTTTTGGCGTAAACTTGTGGAGGCCTATGTCCAACAGTGGACTGTATAGGCTGTAATAATGAAAACAATCGGACCGCGTACGGCCCTTTGAATTTGTATTATTTATTTTTATTTCATTTCGTGTCCCGAAGCGCTCGGGTGATTTTTTATATTTTGATAATTATTATTTAAGAAGTATCAAATCTTGAATACATAATTATATTTAATTAATTATATTTAATTCAGTAATTACAAAATATAAATATATTTTACATTTAAAATTTTTGTGTAAGTAAAAAAAAAAAGGTTACAAAACCCTGCATAGTTGAATGACTCCGCATTTGGTTTGTTTACATTTGGTATCTCGGCTCGTTGAACGCACTTTACATACTAAGAACTTATACAACTTACTATACTACAAACAAAACACTATGCTGAAGATCATGACATGATCAAATGCATAGTTTACGATTCTATAAAGGACATACAGACAAACATTTATGTATTTATTTATTATTTCTTGCATAAATATAATCAAACACTTTTAAGTAGTAAAAAAAGGAAAAAAAAAAAACACAGCAGTACAGAAATAAAATTAAACAAGATGTAGTTACAATGACAGCATGCAAAGGCTTTAAGCAATCTCTTCCAGACAACACTAGGTAAAAGGAGATTATTAGTAACAAAGTACGGGATTGTACAAAAGTAGATAAATATAAATATTCATTATATTATAATTCATTTATATATAAAAACTTATTTTAGTATATTATAATTTTAGAAATTGGAAAATTTATTTTTAATTGAAAATGAATGAATTGGATACTTACCGAACAGTATGAAGCCTATAGAAAATGCCATAGTTGGGTTATCTATTTTCCTGGCATAACTACAGGGTGGCGGGTATAAACAGGTATATTAATATATATTGATGCTAGTTACTTTCACCCACATTTTGAATGAATATATCTTAAACCAAAATGAGCGCTGTTTCATTGCAAATACGATGAACCCTATGGGTTGCCTGCCGAAAGTCTGATTTGAATATAATATAGCCTAGCCTGTAATTTTCCAGCAAACTTTCTCGTGATTTATCTTTAGCTTACTAAAGTATATATAAAATAATTTTTATCAATTAAGTAGATGAGGAAAGATCACGTCTAGTTCGTATCTTAGACTATTATATAAAAACACAAATTTGTCGAGTGTATGAGATATTAGACTGAAAATTTAAAAAATTTGTGAATTAGTTCACTTAAAGTTGGTTGATTTAGTGAAGATTCACTTAAAACTTCGTTTTAATTCATTTAATAATTATATACATTTATATCATAATATCAAGTCCCATTAAAGAATGCAAAAACACAGGTAACACATAACGCAAATTATTAGTGGCAAATATTAGGAAAATCATATTTGATATCAAATTAATTTTCGTTCATTCAAGGCTTTGCGAAATATTGTAGAGATGTGTTACGATATAAATTTGGCCAAAACTTTCGATCAAAATAAACAACCAGCCAACGCTGGTGTTGGCTACAAATTCGCAATTCATTGGTTCCATCGTGACATCAACACCGGGTGATATCAAAAACATCGTGTTGTCCTCACTGGTCATAGACAATTCGGCACGTGATCACTTCGAATAGGGGAATGTGGTGTTCCCATAAACTATCATATAATTGCCATAGATTACTTAGCACTCGAAAGTAGGCGTTAGTTTCTTAGTTCATTACTAAAATTCAATGATGATGGCATTTTCTTGAGTAATTCTTAGTTTTTTTATAGCAACGGCATTGTAATATTGTGCCATTTTTTTTTCTAAGATAATAAAGGTAATTTAATTTCAATTAAACTGAAGTCGTATTGCTGACGAGGTCAGTGTTTATATTAGTTAGCTAGTGTCAATTCGAAATCTCTGACAGGAGGATATGAGTGAAAGACAAGCTGAAAATTCAAATGAAAATACTCCATTTTCGACGCCGATCCTGTCGCCGGAGCTGAGGGAACAACTTCCTACGGATACACCGACAAACATAACCACCGACTGTGATACTAATGTAAGACAAACCTCAAACGAGGAAGACGATGTGGTGTGCGGTAACGAAAACGTTGTCCCCGCGGCAGAAGTAGACGGTAACCAATCCGAAGAACCTTCTGAAAATGCTCAAGAAACTAACGTCAACCGAAATGCTAGTCAAGAAACTGTCGAATCGGAAGTGAACGGCGCTGACACTGGTGCTGCAACTGAGCTGCAAGCGGCTGTCGAGTCGCTAGCTTTGAACGACACGGAATCAAACGAAGTCATCGACGAAGATACGAGGACCGAAATAGAGGAGATAACGTTTGGTAGAGAGAGAACATTAACTGAAGAAACGGGAGATGGATCGGGGGAGTCGTTGACCTTTGACGAGAATCACTTCAGTACGCCTACTGGAGGCGTGACTCCCGAAAGAAGGGCGTCGACATCTCGAAGGAGAAGGACCACCGCAAGCTCTATGGAAGATTCGGAGGTAAGAAGCGAACGGGTTTGTGGGCGTGACGTGTATTGTGTAAAATTATTATAGGTTGTATGTCTGCGTTTATTTTCATAATTACAAGATCTTACACTCGATCAAGCTTAAATTTTAAAATCGCAAAAGTATTAAAAATATATTCTTTATGCACTGCGTGTCATCGCCCAAAAATTCGCATGTAACCACGATTGAGCTTTGGGCGATTGTCTATGAGTGGTGGACATATAGATAACATTATCAGCTGTCAGATCAGAACGTTAATTTTAAACCAGAATTGTGTTCTATATGTCCATGTTGAGGATATTGTGACGGACAACAGGCGTTTGTGGCGTTGATTACCCGTGCTCCACGCTTTAGACTAACACGAAGCTAATACACTATTACTAAGGCTAAACAGGCTCACACGAGTTACAAATAATGTCTTGTGCTTCCGCGTATATCCATTCTAAGCTAGAACATACGTGACTCATTATATTAAAATAACAAAATTATATGTATTATGTTTCTAATTCTATACTATATTTCATTTTTCCATTTTTCATAATGTTCAAGTGACATAGAGTACTGTCATTATAGTTTTTTCTTATACAGATTATATATAGCGGACTTTCTTAGATACTTTCAAGTCAGTTGGTTGTTTATGCTTTGTACCATTTGTCCGAAGTTTCTTGATTTTGTTTATTAATTTTTTTTTTCAAGTTAATTTTTGCTGAAAAATAAATTGCTTGTTTATGGTATCTGATAGTATATTATTAAGAAATTATAAATAGTTATAAATATAGTAAATTGAATTCATGTTGTCTAGCTGTTAAAAATTTATGAAAAGTTGAACCCATTTAGCTTTGTATATATAATAATGTAGATTTAGAGGATTAGTTGTCGTAGTTTTAGTTGTTCGTTTGACGTCCATTTCTGTTTTATCGTGTGATTTCCTTGTCTCATTGTCTTGCATGTAAGGGTAATTGTAGATATGTTGATTATATGTTATGCGTGCTGGGTAGATAGCCTTAGACCTTTCTTCCTTTTTAAAATTTAGTTAGTCTAGCTTATTATTTTATAGATTAGAAAAGTTAAAATTACTTAAAACTTAAATGTTTGAAATGTTTATGCCAGTTTAATTTTATTTATATTATTTTGAAAGTTATGCAGGAAAAAGTAATAATATAATTGATTTTTTAATGAAAATCTTGCGCTAGACGCTCGTATTTCGACCTACTGTTTTCGACGTAAGGTCGCTTTTGCATTAGCTGACGTGTTTTAGGACGAGACAGATGGCTCAACTGAAAGTACGAGAAGCGGCAGTTCTAGCAGCAGCCAGAGTCAGAATCTACCGAATAGTGATGGTTAGTATTATTATTATTATTAATAGTATTATTATTATTATGAGAAGAGAGCTATAAACCAGATAATATTTTTGTTGGAAAATGTTCATAGCTATGTCATTTTATAGCCACCGTGGACCTGTTAAACTCCTCTTTTTATGGCGGCATCCTCCGAAATTCGGAAGATTTGGATGCTAAATAGTACGATGAATGAATCAGTTGATTGTTTTGACCTCCTACATATTAGTACCAGTCTTTCGTCTACTTTTCTTAAATAATTGGTTTGTATTTAGGTAATGTAGGGCTTAGCAAGAAACACCTATCTGGAGCAGCTCAAGTATCAAAAGTACTTCAACTATATAGACACAGTCAAAAATGACTGATCTCAAGATCGGAAGCTTTTCTGTTACTCATGGATTTACTCCAAATTGACTAAAAATTCTAGCTATTCTTGCTTGGCATTTCATGACCTTTTTGGTATATGATGGTAATGTCTTAAGGAGAGCTATTTGTTATTTTCACTATATTTTTCAAAAATGTAAAATTTTAGTTTAAATAACTAAAAAAAACTAAGAATATTTATTATAGGTTTGCCGCCTGGTTGGAGCATGCAGCGCGCTCCGAACGGGAGGATATTCTTCATCGACCACAATCAGAAGACCACGACATGGATCGATCCAAGAACAGGTGAACATTTGTGGTGTGGCGGCATTTAGTTTTTACTGGCCGTTATTACTGTGTGGCGCACTCATGTTTATTGTTAGACAACACGCCTTAAATGAGTGATTTCATAATTCCAATGTGTAATACCTACTTTTTCACTTTTCAAATTTAATATAGCCCTGATAAATTTTTGGGTATTTATAGACACGGTAGTGTGGTTTTCATTTGCTTTTAACTAAGTTATATAAAATAAAAATAATATTCGTTTGTCATTTCTATCGTTTGGGGTGGGTTATAATTATATGGCTAACGGAAAGTTCTATTACGAATAGTTTTCGTTTAGCTTTTTTGTTGTTTCTGCGAGATACGCGTACATAAAGCGAGTCGCGCGTCCTGCGGGAGGACGAGCATCGAGACTAACGTAGTATAAGTTTTAATAAATGATTTGCCTTTCGTCGCCAGGGTGCGCGTCCAGCCTGCCGGAGGCGGCGGGGGAGGCGGGCGCGGGCGCGGGGGCGGCGGCCGACGAGCTGGGCGCGCTGCCCGAGGGCTGGGAGGAGCGCGTGCACACGGACGGCCGGATCTTCTTCATCGACCACAGTCAGTGCCGCACACGCACACAACACGCGTGCACGCACACGCACACGCACACGCACGCGCACGCGCGCACAAACACACACACACACACACACACACACACGCACACGCACATACGCACGCACACACATACGCACGACGACGGACTATACATTGCCCATACACCTCGCTCGAGTCTTAATAACGGGGCGTCGTGTCTTGTAATTTTTTTTATACAACTACCGACACGGCTCTCCTGATGGTAAGCGATTACCGTAGCTTATAAACGCCTGCAACACCAGAAGCATCGCAAGCGCGTTGTCGACCCTATTCCTAATCCCCCCGGGAGCTCTGGTCACCTTACTCATCACAGGAAAACAACACTGCTTGACAGCAGTATTATTTAGCTATGATCTTCTGTAAGGTGGAGGCACTACCCGAGTCGAGCTGGTCCAGGTTTTGAGCAGAAAATTTCCTGCTGTTCTCTACCTCAGTTCCCTCAAATACACACACGTAGATACACAGACAAAAATAGACCACATATGATAATTCTTGCACTGCGTCCGCGTACAAATCACGCGGCACGGTGTCGAAGTCTTATTTATTTATTTACTCAAGGCTCATCAACACCAAGTGTACAGAAAACTATGTAGCGACATTTTATTAAAATGTTCGTGTACCCGCACTTACAGATGCCTAGCCTGTAATCATTAGTCGCCTCTTACCCACGGGAAGAGAGGGGGTGGCTATTTTCTTTAATGCCCTACCTGCACAGCATATTTCTTTATCATAACGCAATTTCATTTTATCTATCCTTATTTGACTAACCCGTTGGCGCAGTTTGTAGTGGCCCTGCTTTCTGTTCTGCGGGTTGCGGGTTCGATATATTTATATATGTATTATTTCTATGTATGTTTATCAAAAAAAAAAAAAAAAAAAAATAGTTTTAACAGTCGACTGTTACCTGTAACACAAGCATTTAGTTGCTTAACATGGGAACAGACGACCGTGTGTGTATATTATATGATATTTATTATTTATTTATTTATTTATCGAGTTTTAAATCATAACGATTGAAAAGAAGTTTCACTTCAAAAGCAGTTTAAATTAATGTAATATCTCGTGTAAATTTATAATCGTAAAAATGGACACCGATGGGATTTTTTCTATCGACGATGATAACGATCTCGTGAAAAAGTTTGTAAGCACCATGTATGTTGCCTACGCGTTTGAGCAGCAATGTTATCTATCTCATTCTCACCTATACATTTATGTGTTTCTTACTTTACTCATATCACAATTAGGAGGAAGTTCCACTTCAAGAAGTAAATTTTAAAACGGCTAATTATACCTGATTTTGAAGTCTACTTAAATAAAAAATTTTTTGATTAACCACACACAGACATTGTTTAATAATTTTTAATTTCGTACAATGTGTAACCTCTAGATACCCGTACAACGCAGTGGGAGGACCCGCGGCTCTCCAACCCCCAGATCGCGGGCCCGGCCGTGCCGTACTCACGCGACTACAAGCGCAAGTATGAATACCTCAAGAGCCAGCTGCGTAAACCGGTACGTACTACCTGTTTATTAATATGTAAAAACGGGTAAGCTTTAGACCACACGACTGACGTAAAACTTACGAAGCATAACTCTCTCACTTTCTATCTTCACTAACTTATATCTTAATTTCCGTTCGCCTCACCCGTATCAAAACATATTAAATATGTTGTAAAATTGTTAATTCACACTCTTTATGTTGTAAATTATGAAATTATGAACTGACATACTGTAATCTACAACTGAGATATTAAAGTATATTCTTTATCTCTGAAAACGGGTAATAACTTCACACACACAAACACACACACACACACGCACACGCACAAGCGCGTGCGCACACGCACGCACGCGCACACACACACACACACACACACACACACACACAAATCAGCCTATCGCAGTACACTGCTGGACATTGGTGTTTTGCCCATAATCCCCACGTCGGGCAGGCGAGTTGGTGACCGCAGGGCTGGCTTTGTCGCACCGATGACGCTGCTGCCCGTCTTCGGCCTGTGTATTTCAAAGCCAGCAGTTGAATGGTTATACCGCCATCGGTTTTTATACACACAGCTTCTTTGTATCACCTTAGCAAATTGTAGTTATTATGAAATAATCCGTGTACAGAGCAACGTGCCCAATAAGTTCGAGATCAAAGTGCGTCGAAACTCGATCCTGGAGGACTCGTACCGCATCATCAGCTCCGTCAGCCGCATCGACCTGCTCAAGACCAAACTGTGGGTTGAGTTCGAGTCGGAAGTGGGCCTTGGTGAGACCTTGAAACTACACAAAAATATCCTATAGGGTCCAATAATACGCAAAGAAAATAAAACCGAGAAAAATATTTTTATCTTATAAAATCATACACTCAACTGACCTCAGATGGTCCGGTAATAGGATTAAAACAAATGCTAAAGCCTCTAACACTTTTTTTTTTATATTCAAATTGGTCTTCGTTACTCTTTTTTGTCCCTTTAATGAAGCGAGCCAGATGTTTCGGTTTTGCGACTTGAAATTCTAGTCATAATTAACATGTCTTTCTGAAAATAATTTCGGAAATAATAAAAATATTTTAATTAGTATATGTCATAGACACTATGATATAAAAATAAAGTGTTGATAAAATTTGCATAAAATTTACTTAAGCTGCTTAGCCTTAGCCTTAGCTGCTTTTTAATCTCATATTTATTACCTAATCTTCATATTTATGTTCTTTTAATTTCTCTTTTTTATTTCTAATCTCGCTCTCCAGTTTCATATACTAATCGAATCGCGAATCTTCCACAGATTACGGCGGTCTAGCTCGAGAATGGTTCTTCCTATTATCCAAGGAGATGTTCAATCCCTATTACGGCCTGTTCGAATATTCGGCAATGGACAACTACACGCTTCAGATCAACCCCAACAGCGGGGTGTGCAATGAGGAACATCTCAATTACTTCAAGTTCATCGGCAGAGTCGCCGGCATGGCGGTTTATCATGGGAAGTTGCTTGACGGTGAGTTCACTGATTTATTATAAATTGGTGTAAAACACTGCATTTAGATTTCAAATTTGGCATAGGTTTTTGGTAAAGAAGCTTACGGCCTACATGATGGTAAGCGGTCACCGTAGCTAATAGACGTCTGCAACAACAGAAGCATCGCAAGCGCTTTGTCGACCCTATCCCTAATCCCCCCAGGAACTCTGGTTACCATACTTATCATAGGAACACAACATTCTAGACTAACCAGTGGGTAACCTAGTACCTCTTCTACTAAGAAAAAAGTTGAAAAATAATAAAAATACGAGTTATGTATAACTGTTTAATAAAATATTGTTCTAAAACCGAATTTGTTACCTCAGCATTCTTCATCCGTCCATTCTACAAGATGATGCTGGGCAAGCCCATCGAGCTGCTGGATATGGAGTCCGTCGACCTCGAGTACTACAACTCGCTCATGTGGATCAAGGTACACTTACGTTTGTCACTATACCAACATTAAGCAATAATAAATACTTTACATCTAAAGGCTTTTGATGGCGGAAATGCGGTTTCGATATTCTGGAAAGTGAAATGACAATAAATGCTTCATATTCAATGGCCATCCCGCCAATTCACAGTGGTGGATTAAGCACGATCCTTCTCTTAGACGCAGAAAGTGCCCTATGTCCACCAGTGGGATATTACAGGCTGAATCGAAATTTAATAACCAACCCGTAGGATGTAGCTTACTCACCAGCTTACTCCCCAAAACAGGCGTGCGTCAAGAAGTTTTACATCAAAACAATCGAAATGATTTTTTTTTAATATTTTGTTATAGGAAAACGACCCATCGGAGCTGTACCTAACGTTCGCAGTGGACGAGGAACAATTTGGAAAGACCATCCAGAGAGAGCTGAAGCCGGGGGGTGCCAACATTCCCATCGACAACGAGAACAAGGACGAGTACATCAAGTGAGAACTTAACATAACAATACACTTTATTGTAAACCAAAACAGAAATAATACATATTATGGACTTAAACAGAGTATCATCAGGCACAAAGGGCGGCCTTATCGCTAAAAAGCGATCTCTTCCAGGCAACCTAGGGGCAGTAGAGATGGTATTTTGTCAGTGTAGGTGTACAAATTGAGACATAAACGTTTGAATATATTTACTTATACACATACATACATAAACACATCCATAAATACACACATACACACACATATACATACATATACGAGTATACATAAATACAAATATAAATAGAACTTTCATTTAAAATGATTTAGTCAAACTTAGGCTTAGAGATTAGATAAAACGAACTTTGAAAAACTCCAACTTTTGTTATCAAATGGAATATTCAATTTATTATATTACGGTGACTTTTTGGAGTATTTTCAGAACTAAAATAGTGAAAACAATGACATTATATTACGGTCGAAGTTGGTCAACTAGACTGAAATAAAATTATAAATTATTTATTATTTCGTTAATATAAAATATAGTATACTATACCCTCTCCCAGATTTAATTGCATAATTACGACTGTCAAATAGTCAAAAATACATTTAGACTATAGTGCTTTAATGTTCATACGGGGATTAACGCGAACAAAATTTTTTAAGGTAAAATATATTACCTTGAGGCCTGAGGTATAAATATAAACGAGAAATATCAGAATAGGCACCTTCCGGTTGACTTACAGAATAGGGACATAATAAGTGTTGTGTGTCGCGGTACAAATGACAATAATCACGAGTTGAGGGTGGATGAAGAAACATCTACCCTGACAGCGGAGTCGTGACATCGCTGGATCAGTCTGCCTGCGACCACGGCTGGTGTAACCTGGCCGAAACGTCAGGCCTCAAGGTAATATATTTTACCTTAAAAAATTTTGTTCGCGTTAATCCCCGTATGAACATTAAAATATAATAATGAAACGCGAAAGTTTAAAAGTTGTTTTAGACTATAGTGCGTTCAACGAGCCGAGACACCAAATGTAAACAAACTAAATGCGGGGTCATTCAACTATGCAGGGTTTTGTAACCTTTTTATTACTTACACAAATTTTTAAAATGTAAGATATATTTATATTTTGATAATTACTGAATTTAATATAATTAATTAAATATAACAACCATCCCGATCGTTTCAGGACACGAAATGAAATATAAATAAATAATACAAAATCAAAGGGCCGTACGCGGTCCGATTGTTTTCAGGGCCAGTTAAAATATCGTTCGACCTTTCAGAGAGACGTGCAGCAGATAGCAAACAAACAAGATAGAAAGAGATAGACTATATTTTGTTTGTTCCGTCGTCGCTACGAAAAAATGATGGGCTTTGTTTACATTTGGTATCTGTTCTCGTTGAACAGACTTTACATGTAATGGAACTCTAGGAAATGTGTCAACTGGAATAACCTATCAGTTGTATCAGTGTGTGAAATCTATTATAGAGTAGATTATACCTCCCTCAGATTTATTTGCGTTATTACATCCCATAGTATTAATTATTACTTGGTGGGACTCGAGCCACTACAACCAACTATCAATTCTATAGTCGATATTACTCTTAGACTATTTCCAGGGGTACTACAGGATATGTGATCTAGATTTGATTACGCCATGATGATTCTTCAATGTATAACAGAATTGAATGGAGTTGATAAAACCTTCACTACCAATTACGAATTAAATAGTCGATACCATCCTTAGCCTACTTCTAGTATAGTCTTAGACTCCACGTAATAGAACTACAGCTGTAATTGTCCACGTATTTCACTGAGGTAGGCCACAGCAGGAAATTTCCTGCTCAAAATATGGAGCAGCCCGACTGGGGAAGTACATCGACCTTACAGAAGATCACAGCTAAATAATACTGCTTTCAAACAGTGTCGTGTTCCTGTTGGTTCGTAAGGTGACCAGGGCTCTAGGAGGAATTGGGGATAGGGTCGGTAACGCGCTTCTGATGTTTATGGTGTTGTATATATATATATATATATATATATATATATATATATATATATATATATATATATATATATATATATATATATATATATATATATATATATATACACTCGAGAGCATAGAAATCGCACACCCCCTACATTTTCATTTTGACCGCAAGTATTTTTTAAATTTAAGGTTGTTTGCTAATACAACTTACATTAAATTAAAATGCACATTGTTAGCTTTCTAAAAACCCATTATGAATAGCTTTGACCTTCGCAATCATTACAATAGGAACAAAACAACAGAATGACCCAAATTCACTCGTTACAGGTAGCGTGGTTTGTAAGACTTTGAGCAGGAATAAAAGGTTAAAAAAACAATATTTTTTCGAAGACAAAAATTTGTTAATACGAGGTATTGCCCCCCCTAGCCTGAATAACCGCTTCCATTCGATTTTTCATTGTAGAAATAATTTTTTTTACAAACTCTTGCGGTATGCTGTTCCATTCTTCCTTAATTGCGGTTTGGAGTTCTCTTAGACCTGTCGGCGGTACGTTTCTTGCCCTTACTCTTTTCTTTAGTTCATCCCATAAGTGCTCAATAGGATTGAGATCAGGGCTTCGAGCAGGCCACGCCATAACGGGTATTTCAACCTCCTCCAAGTACTGGCGTACTATAGCGGCGGTGTGTGGTCTGGCGTTATCATGCATAAAAATGAAATTTGCGCCGATAAATGCGGAAAAAGGCACAACATGTTCTTCCAGGATTTCCTCGATGTAACGTCGGGAAGTCAATCCTCCCGATCGACGGTCGGTATCGGCCCCTGTGATGAACACAAGTTCGGTTTTCGCTTCCAGTGAAATGCCTCCCCAAAACATGCACGAACCACCGCCGTATGAGACCCGTTCGGAAATGCAGCACTGAGAAAAACGCTCACCAGATCTTCGATAGACTCTACTCCTTCCATCGTTACCATGGAGACATATCCTGGTTTCGTCAGAGAAGAGTATTGTCTTCCATTGATCCATTGTCCAATTTAGGTGATTTCGTGCAAACAGAAGGCGCGCTTGTCTGTGTACTGGGGTCAATTTTGGGCCAGTTGCCGCTCTGTGCGCTGTCAGGCCTCCTTCGGCTAGTCTTCTTCTAACTGTCCACCGACTAACTTCCACTTCTCTAACTTCCTGGAGTTGCTGTCCGAGTTGAACTGCATTTAACCGGCGATTTCGCAGTGATGTCGTCACAAGATAACGATCATCGCGCTGAGTTGTGGCACGTTTTCGGCCTGTTCCTGGTCGCCTGGTAAAGCTACCAGTTTGTTGATATCGCTCGTATACACGTCGAACAGCATATCTGCTCAAATTTAACTGACGAGCCACTTGACTTTGGTTCTGTCCAGCTTCAATTAGTGCAACCACTTGAGATGCTGCTTCCGGTGTGGTATCCATTTTCTTGTTCAGAATGATAACGTATTCGGTAAAGGACCTTTCTGACTGCAAGTTGAAATGTAAATGATGTCATTTCAATCATCCCTTAACCTTTTATACCTGCTCAAAGTCTTACAAACCGAACTACCCGAACAAGTGAATTTGGGTAATTCTATTGTTTTGTTGCTATTGAAATGATTTCGAAGGTCAAAGCTACACATAATGGGTTTTTAGAAAGCTAACAATGTGTACTTCAATTTAATTCAAGTTGTATTTGCAAACGACATTAAATTAAAAAAAATACTTGCGGTCAAAATGAAAATGTATGGGTGTGCGATTTCTTTGCTCTCGAGTGTATATATATAGAATAATAATTAGCTACGTTAATAATTTTCACATATTTTGGATTTTCAGAATACAGATAGCTAATCTACATACACGTTTACCTAAGTCACAGCGACATACATACTGTGATACTACCTACAAACCCACCAAGCAATTAATATTATTTATTAACTAGAATTATCAGGCAGAGAAAGTGTTATTTATTATTATTATTAGCGGTGCAAGTCGCGTCGTCCTTTCGATAATGAATCAATCAATGAAACATAGACTTACAAATGTCAGGACAGTACAATAAAAACTTAAAAAAATCATTTTTAATGAATGTTTTGAGTTATGTCAAATGTCGTAGAACAAATGTTGTTGTACATAATGTTAGCTATCTTGTCCTGCAAGGATGCTGGTGTTTTACAAGTAACCCTGTATATATATATCTTGCGATGATGACGAGAGCGCCCTCGGCCCAGGCTGGTGATCCAGTGGCGCTTCGTCAGCCGCGTCCAGGAGCAGATGTTCGCGTTCCTGGAGGGGCTGGGCGCGCTCGTGCCGCTGCCGCTGCTGAAGATCTTCGACGAGCACGAGCTGGAGCTGCTGCTGTGCGGCATCCAGCACATCGACGTGCGCGACTGGCGCGCCAACACGCTCTACAAGGGCGACTACCACGCCAACCACCTCGTGGTGCAGTGGTTCTGGAGGGTAATGCGTCCCAACTTAAACTCCAGCCTTCATACGGGAAATTCATTCTAAACTCGCCTCTAAATGCTTTTAAAAGGGCGATTTTAAGATTTAGAAATAAATTCTAATAAAACTTACTTTATCTACTCTCGTGACCCAAAAAAGGGAAAAAGGGGAAAACTTTTTTTTTTAAATAAACAAAACTCATACCAAAAGGCTCACCCATCAACTAGAAAAAATCAGTTTTTTAGAATTGTTTTTTTTTTTAAATATCTACCGTCGTTTAGGATCAAAGAGAGATGTACTAGTGCAAAAGCGACACAGAACAACATCGACCGCCACCTACCTACCTTTTTTTTTACGCTGGAAAATGCATTTACGCAACCCCGTCACCCGAAGGCGACGGGAGTCTGAGACTCCCGGCGGGAAGTTCAATGCCGGACTACTCAGTAAAAACCAGCGGTGCCCTCGTCGTCATAGTGGGGCGCCATGGGACCCGCCACCTACCTATCTACCTTATATTAAACTAACCCCACCCCCCTCCGAACAGGTGGTGCTGTCGTTCTCCAACGAAATGCGGTCCCGCCTGCTCCAGTTCGTGACGGGAACGTCCCGCGTCCCCATGAATGGCTTCAAGGAGCTTTACGGCTCCAACGGGCCGCAGCTCTTCACCATCGAGAAGTGGGGCTCGCCCGACAACTACCCGCGCGCGCACACCTGGTACTACCTCTACCTCACAATCATATTTCTCATAGCGTAATTAGTAGTAGTAATAGTAGTAGGAGTTATAAATGTATTCTAACCCGGCAGACATCGTCCTGCCCGGAAAACAGCTACCAAATTTGATTGCTTGCATACCGATAGCAGCGCCACCTACCGGGTCCAATTGAGATAAAAACTATCTCCCAAGTTGGGCCAAATTACAGATGCTTACAAAATTTGATAAAAATTGGTTCAGTAGTTTCGGAGTTTATCGCCCACATACATCGTGACACGAAATTTATATATATATAAGATATATTAATGTGGTGAAAAAAAAAAACAATAAAAAAGCATGTAATATTGTATATTGCATATTTAATATCGTTATAACATTGAAAAGCTGTCAGTGTCGGCTCATCCTAGCAATTCTAGGCGGTTTTAGAACTGCTGGTCTGAAATTAAACTATTGTAAAAAAAATGTACGCCGTATAGTAACAAATATTTTATGTAGTAAAAATGACACGGGCGACTAGCCCGTGGATGTTTTTAATATAATTTAAATAATAATAATAATAATTTAAAAAACACACACGCTCAAATGCACACGCGTGTGAGCACACACACGAGGAAGTTTACGGGACAAAAAATAGTAGTACGTGAACTATTTGGGAGGATCTTAAAAGACACACACACACAGCATAAAAAAATGTCCAGACCACTACAGACGTCTGCATAATCTACACAAACACCAAATAGCCTGGATCCATCTTCTTTTACATGAATACAGTTAAATAATAAACAATTTTCGTTTACAGCTTCAACCGTATCGACCTTCCACCTTACGAGAGCTACCAGCAGCTCAGGGAGAAGCTCGTGAAGGCAATTGAAGGGTCGCAAGGGTTCGCTGGGGTTGACTGAGATTTAATTAACGACACCGACGCATTTATCAGAGCCATACTGTACGGTTGATAGCCTCGAGGACCTGTTCACCTCATTAGGTCTTGAGGGCTACGAAAGTGATACAGTGCTTGTGAACATTTTGTGAAGACAACGAGTTTTTTCATATAAGTGTCTTTACCCGCATATGTCACGTTAGTTTTAGTGGTCGTAAACATTTTTTAAGAGGTTCGGAATTTTCCTTAAATGTCTAAATCGATTTCAATTGCTTTTTTTAATAATTATACACGAAATAATTTTTCTTTTGTCGTTCTTTTGAATCCTATTCTATGTGTACAAGAATACATAAAATATTTTGCTATTTTCCGTATTCGCATCTAAAAAACAATAGTTAACTAATATGGTATAAAATTAACTTCAATTAAAATATTTGATATAAAGAAGAGATTTAAATTAAAAAAAATGCCATTTTGTCAATAGTAATATAAATATGGTGCCATTTAGATGTGACTCAAATTAGACAATATACATTTATGTCGGTGGGGTTGCTAGAATATATAATTGGAAACGAGTGAGTGTATAATTGAGATGCCTTGTATAGTTATATCGTAATGTTACTACATAATTATTGCTAATACGTGTACTAAGAGTATTTTTTTGCTGAAATCTTATTTATTAAAGGCGCTGGTTCACTTTTTATAGCCTATTTATTAAGGTTTCTTATAGGCAATAGATAATCATCTATGACGCTATGACTCATAATAGTCGAGTAATAACTATTAATGTCGATCAATACAAGAGGTACTTAAAAATACACCGCTATCATCTAGTTCTTAATAAAAAAAAATATTTTATAAAATAATTTACCCGCCATTAGATATTAAAAGTGAAGTTGTGTATTATAAATATCTATTAATTGTCTGGCAACCCTGAATACGTTAATGCATTTAAAAATTTACGATAAAACACTGTCAATTTATTCGTTTTTTATATAAAATTGCTAATTATAATTATATATATTAAAAATTCGTCGCTATTCGAACCTTAATGTAAAATCATGAGTGATATTTAATGTAACCTACCTAAATATGTTATAAACGTTGAAATATTAAAATTATACAATTATTACTGAGGTGTATATTTATTTGTCACGCTTATCTAATGCCGTCGTATGTGATCACTATTATACTATACATCATATACTTATTTCGTTATAAATGTTATATGTTGATCACAAATAAAATAAATTCATTATCGAATTATTATTCCATCGCTTAAATACTATATTGCGTTCGGCTAGCTCTTAAATCGTATAAAATTATACAGTATATATTAATTTATATAATTCTATATCTCATACTGTATATATTTTTTATATCAAATCCTTTCTATAATTTCTTTTCTTGACTTTTCTTGACATTTTTCGATAAATATTATACAAGTCATAATATAAGTATTATTATGCATAGCTGAATGTAATATGTATAATTTAATTTTAATATTTTAAATACTGTTTGTATATAGACTTAGGTTACTTGTAAAAAAATTGCTAATATATAAAAATGTATAAAACATGTTCGAGTTCCAAGTGATCCGTGTGATGGAGTTGACGAAAAAATATTGAGCAATTTTTTTTTCTAAGCCATGTATTTATTTAGTTTTAAAATATCATATTCCGACCCCTTTTTTCGTAATTAATTTATTTTAATAAAAAAATCTTACTTAATTAACGTTAGGTTTACGGAGATATAACTTTGTTTTATAAGCGTAATTTAGTTTTCCTCGTAATTTTATTTTTTATTTATCATTAATTTTAATATTTTGTATCGAAATGCAATATATAAATACAATATGCGATTACTTCTAAATAATATTTAAGTATCGTTTCTATTAATTTAATGTGAAAATAAAAAATATTAAAATAAATTCGTCACAGTATTTAATTCTGTGAATAAATCGCCTTATATTTACTAAACTGTATATTGGCATATATACTATCAAAATATTAAGTCCTTTTCACACTGCAATAAAAAAAACCATCAATTATTTATACATTACAATATTTATACTGCAATAATTATATTAGTAGCAATAACCATATAAAAACTCAGTTATTTAAAAACTGACTCAAAATAGCAAGTCGACTTGAGTCGACTTAAATGTGTTAAATTAAGCAATGTATTGAAATATTAAAAATTATTTTTATACATGTTCTAATATGTTAAACATTTGAATTATGTTATATAGTTATAATATTGATTTTGAAAATTTATTCAATTCAACCTCGATCAAGCTTTAAATGTTGATTGAGTTAAATAAATATTTTGAGTTGACTCACATTAGCCGTAAAATTCAACTCTATACGGATTGAAATTTATATATTTTTCTGTATTAATAAATAATAGATATAAAAAAATTCGTGCTTGCTAAATATTAAGCAAACATTAATTATTTGTCATTATAAAATATTATTCCTGTTTTGTCATATAAGTTAATTTTAAAGTTTTTTGTATATTTAAAGTCACGAAAACGTATTCTTTCGCCGATAAAAACCTCTTTTGTGACATTTTCATTTAAAACTTTTTCCATTTCGCACTTAAATAGCTACCTTTCTAGACGATTCTCTTTTAAACAGATGTTAAATATCGATCTTTCTAGATGGTCCTTTTTTATCAAACTATATTATTTGTTTATTATTATATAATATTGCGACATTTTACTGTATTCAACTTATAATCATTTTTAATTTACTATAAATTTTGAATTTATTTATTTGCGAAATAATACGTTATTGACTTAAAGCGATAAAATTGTATTTTTAAGTATGGTTTAAAGTAAGAACAATGTTTGGTGTTGTCGAAACGATGACTATTTTTATTACGTCTGAAATATAACGAGCCTGTACATAGTTTATCGAAAGGATTAATAAATGCAAATAAAATATCGATTACATCGTTGATTCGGATCTTTTATTTATTAATTTTACTATTACAGAATCTTCCTTAAGAATTTTAGCTCACTCTTTTGATATAAGGGACCATCCACAAATTACGTCACGCTCTATGAGGTGTGGGGTCGACTAAGTGTGACATTGTGTGACCAGGGGTGGGGAGGGGTCCAAAGTTTTGTGTCATCACATTTCAAAATATAACATATCTAAATAGTTGTTAGTTAAATAGAAATAAATATAATGTCGAGACTGATGTTTTAATTTATGAATTAAAAATATGTGACGTCACACTAGGTAGAGAGGGTCTCATGATGTGACCATGTGTAATAAAGGACGAGGGACCGTTCCAAATTCGTGGTAATCGTGTAACGTAAGTAATGAATGGCCTGTAATTAAAAACAGTATACCAAAAAGTAAAGAAATAATAATCTCAATGGCTTACACGGTAATTGTGTTTGTTTTAAATCAACAAAACCGACTTCAATTTACAGAACAAGTAATTAAATGAGAACATCATTAACGTAGGTAGTCTAAAAATAGTCAAATGAATAAACATTATTAAAAATAACTCGACAAGTTTTCGTCAGATCTCGCCCAAATGTTAATGGGACTACGTAATAATCATCAAAATCAATACACAAGGTAAATAGTTGAGGTAACACACAAACATACAGTCTAATTGAGAAATTCTCCCTTATTGATGTCGGTTAAAAATTATCATGGAGGGCGATTGATTCCAAAGTAGCTACACAGACCCTATGACTTATATACTTCAAGACTGATTTATAGACATCTTTAAGATACTCACACGGTCGTCTTTTCTTAAGGTAAGCAATTTTTGCTTGTATTAGGTACCAGAAGATTGATAGTTACATTTTTTGGCGATAAATAAGCATATAAGCATATAACATATAATTTTGAAGATATCTTAGAAAACCTTGTTCATAGCTACAGCCACGTGGTTATAATGGGAGATTTTAACACCTGCTTACTGAAAGGCGACACAAACAGTAAAAAACTGTTAGAGATAACAGAATCATGTAATTTGCATATCCTACCTCTATCAGCTACACACCATTCTCCTGGCTGTACCCCCTCGCTTCTTGACCTTATTATGGTATCATCACTAGATTCAGTTTTCAAATATGGGCAACATTCCGCTGATATGTTTTCTTATCATGATTTGATCTTTCTCTCATACAAAATTCGTCCTCCCAAATCCAAATCAAAAACTCTTCTCCAACGTAATTTTGGCGGAATTGATAGAGACCATCTCTGTAACGATGCTCGTCGAATGGACTGGTCTGAGGTTTATGATGCTGACTCTATAGATGAAAAGGTGGAGCTGTTTAATATGCGAATAATCCAGCTATATGACATACACGCACCTATAAGGCCTGTGAGATTAAAGCACCATCCGGCTCCGTGGCTATCTGAGGAGCTTAAAACTTTAATTGCCGATAAAAACAAAGCCAAGTATAAATATAAAATCAATAACACTGACCGTAACCGCGATAAATATAAAAAAATCCGTAATCGCTGCAATACATTATGTAGAGATGCTCAACGACGCCACATCCATAAATTTGTCGAAAACGGCGACATTGCTAAAACATGGAAATTTCTCGAAACCTTAGGAGTTGGTAAATCGTCTCGTAAAAACTCTTTAAATATTGACATTGAGCTTCTCAATAAGCATTTCTCCTCTTCCACGATACTCAATGATGTTGATAAACAACAAACTTTAAATTATCTTTCATCACTATCAACTTCTAACATCTTACCGTTTACTTTCTCCTCTGTCACCGGGAGTGATGTTAGAAGAGTTGCGCTGTCTGTGGCTTCGAATGCCGTCGGAGCCGACTGCTTAAGCCGTAATATGATCATCCCTATCCTAGATATAATTATTCCTATTTTGTTACACATCCTTAATTACTCTCTCACGTGTAGTAAGTTTCCCAAAACCTGGAAAGATGCACATATTATCCCTATTCCTAAAAAAACTAGTGCTACCTGTATATCCGATTTCCGGCCGATTTCTATTCTTCCTTTCCTCTCAAAAATCCTAGAAAAGTTAGTTTTCCAACAATTAAATAGTTTCCTTTACAAACATTCCCTCTTAAATCCTCTTCAATCTGGATTTCGTTCTGGTCATAGTACGGCTTCAGCTCTGGTCAAGGTTACCGACGACATCCGACTGGCTATGGATAATAAACAACTCACTGTTTTAATACTTTTGGACTTTAGTAACGCGTTCAACTGTGTTGACCACGACATTCTATTGAGTGTGTTGCGCGCTTTTAGCATGTCTCACTCGGTGATAGACTGGTTTCTGAGCTACCTCAAAGGGCGACGACAGCGCATACGCTACGATGATGCCACATCTTCATGGTGTGATGTCCAAGCTGGCGTACCTCAAGGCGGCGTTCTATCTCCATTGCTCTTCTCAATCTTTATCAATTCGATTACTCAATCCATTTCTTCTCTCTACCATATGTATGCAGACGATGTCCAAATTTATCGTCACGCAACGCTTCAAGATCTCCATAGTACAATTGATTTAATCAACAGAGATTTAGCTAATATTTCTAAGTGGAGTAGACGCTACGGACTTAATGTTAACCCGAGCAAATCACAGGTTATAGTTATTGGTAGTCCAAGCTTGATCGCAGCGGTTGATAGCTCAACACTACCTACTATCTTTTATAATGGTATTAGTCTGCCTTACTGTGCCACCGTAAGGGACCTTGGTATACAACTCGATCGGACTTTGTCGTGGTCAGAACAATTAAAAGAAGTCAGAAGAAAAACTTTCGCTGCATTGAGCTCCCTACGGCGCCTCAAGTCTTTTTTACCAATTCCTACCAAAATTATGTTGGCGAATTCTCTCCTCCTATCGATTCTCAACTATGCAGATGTAAGCTATATTAATCTAACAGAGGACCAACTTAATAGGCTTGAGCGTCTTCAAAATTTTGCTATACGGTTTATATTCTGCCTTCGCAAATATGACCATGTTTCTGAATTTCGTTCCAAGCTCAAGTGGCTTCCAATACGTTCTCGCCGAAACCTGCATATTTTATCTCTTCTGTACTGTGCGTTGTTTGATCCTAAGGCTCCGTCTTATTTAAAAGATAAGTTTGAATTTATCGGGGACCCTTCTTCCCTAAGATCTTCGAGGAGACTAATGTTAAAAATGCCTGTTCATAAAACAAAATTTTTCAGTCAGTCTTTCACCATTCGGGCAATTAAACTATGGAATAATTTACCATTATGTATCAAAGAAGCCAAATCACTCCCATCGTTCAAAAGATTAGTTAAAATACATTACCTTAATACTGAGAGCGATTCCAATTAAATTTATTTGTTTATTAATTTTATTATTTATTTTTTTTTAATTTATTTATGGCGAAATTGATTGTAACTGCTATGAGATACTGTTGTTATATTTATTAGTTTATTATATTATATTAATCAAATGTATATATATGTATTGCTTATAAGTATTAATGTGTAGATATTTGTATGTAAGTTTATTACAATATAACTGCACCACCTACCCGATCCTCAAATAAATAGTATTCAATCCTATTTCGGGTTGTCTGGAAGAAATGGCTAACTAGCCATAAGACCGCCTCTTGTACTACACATTCTTAAGTTGTCTGTATTATTATTATTTTGTATTTGCATATTGTGGTGTACAATAAAGAGTAAATAAATAAATAAATAAATCCGTTCAGTAGAGTTTGAGGGAATCGATCACATACACTTTTGGGGACTTTGTTTTATAATACACTAACTGTTGCCCGTGACTACGTCCGCGTGAAGCGCGCGTCGCGTCGAACAAAACGGTTCGTTGAATTCGTCAGAATTGAATAGAATATAATAGTATTGTAGTGTAAATATGTTTAAAATATACTGCATGAAATTTAGTTTTTAATATAATTCTACGTAAATTTATGCCAAGGAATAGCGTAACGCACGCTCCTCCGAGACTCCTTGACGACAGGGGTAAATAAAAAAGTATTCTCGTAACGTTAAGGTTAGATATTGTAGAAAGTATTTTTTTTATACTACTTAGAAGTGATCAATATAAATGTTTCTTGAACATATTAGGGTTGCAAACGCGGTTATTTTCCTGTAAGCCGACCCTGCTGTATATGTTTCATACAAACTATCAGCCCCAATTAGCGGTCTAATATTGCAAAATCCGTTCTTAGCGGACGTATACTAACTATAATCTACCTCCCTGCTAAATTTCATTTTTGTCCATCTTGGATGGATGGACCATCCAGCGGTTTTTGAGTTCTCGTGTTAAGTGAGTCAGTGACTTTTCTCTTTTACATATATAGATTACGATGCATTATTTGGACACCTCATCACTATCTATAGAGCATACATTTTAAATTTCAAGTCCTCTTACTTCAAAAACAAAGGACTTTCATACAAACTTCCAACCCCCGTCTTATCCCCTTAGGGGCCGAGTTTCGTAAAATCCGTTCTTAGCGGATGTCTACGCTTTATAAGAAACCTACTTGCCAAACAAGTTTGTAGGTGTTATAGTTTCGGAGATTTCGTGATGAGTGACCTTTCGCTTTTATATATAATATAGATATAGATACACATAACTAGTTGCTTTCATCATCATTGCGCACCTGCCAGTCCTTTATAAAGGGAGCCCTTGCCCACCAACCAATATAAAACCACTAATGAAGTCGATAATATTTTGTACTAAATCAAACATTCTTGCCATTAATATTCTTGGCATTATTTGAATAATGGCATATATTTACATAATATGTACGTTCATAAAATATTATGAAGATAAATGTTTTAGCGGTTCTATTCAAATTACATCATTATTGACTATGTAACTGTTATACAATTATAATTACTTGAACAAGTTGCGCGTGCGACAATCTTGTCTGATTCAAAATATGAATGAGGTATGCGGTGGAAAGCGTTATCTTTTCTTTATTTTATACAACTAGGTATGGTTGTGGCCGTAGTCAACGCCTGCAAGGAGCATCACGGGCGCGTTGCCGTCCCTACCCCGACATTACCCAGGAACTCTGGCTACATCACTCACCACGGGAACACAACACTACTTGAGACCATTGTTATTTGACCGTGATCTTGATATCTGCCATACGAGCTACGACTACCACAATTAGTCATATCATTGTAACAGTGATTTAAATGTTTGACTTAAATTGTTATACATTTACTAGCTGACCCTGCAAACGTTGTTTTGCCATATATGTTATTAACCCCCCTAATCCCTCCCCCTTATAACTTCGGGGTGTGAAAAATAGATGTTGTTCGATTCTCAGACCTACCCAATATGCACACAAAATTTTATGAGAATCGATCGGTATAGCCGTTTCGGAGGAGTTTAACTACAAACACCGCGACACGAGAATTTTATATATTAGATTGTACTATTGCATCATTAAATAAATAAACTAAAAAAAATGTCATAAAAAATACCTTAGTCAACAATTAGTTTTTTTTTTTTTTAATTATTGTGTTATTTTACCACTTGCACTGATTTTTAACAAACAGTTTGTTTAATATCATAACTGTCCCAGTAAACTGATACTTTTAAGTTTTTTTTTTTTTTTTGTTTGTTAGACTGACATTCATAATTATATCAGTACAAAATTATATAAACGACAAAGATGCGCGCGCTTATTTACGCGGTCTTTGATGCAGAACATATGAACGAATTTATAATGATTAAGTAATGTAATTATTTCGTTTTTAACAAGTACCTAATTGTTGAGTTTTTTTTTTCAATTCTTTTCAGCAGAATCAACATTCTAAATCTATATTAACTAATATAATATAAATATAGAAGAATTGATTTTTTTTTTATTCTATGAAGGTGCCAAGCAAGCTTACAGTTCAACTGATGACTCTAGGATCATTGCAAGTGCATTGCTGACACCAATCCGTTACCCTTCATCGGAGCTCTGGCTACCCTACTCATCAGACTAACACAACCCTACATGAAAGCAGTATTATTTAGCTTATCGATAAGTAAATATTTTCATTTTACTTCACCAAAACATTGATTTAAATTTTTTTTTGTTGGAATTTCATAAATAATAAATTTGAAGAGGTCCTAAATCATTTTAATCACAATTTTTTTCCATGATTTTTCCACATATATATATTTGTGTTACATGTGAGCGAATATTAGTATTAAACACTATATATTTATGTAATGTTATGTTGGTCTGTTGGAGGACGGGGAGCTTGGGCAACGCTTTCGTAATACGCGTTGATCGTGTTAAGTTCAGTCCGTTACGACTTGCGCGCACGCAACGGCGTAGCGATATTATAAAATATAATTAATTAATAAATAAAAAATTGTTACATATTCCGGAATTGAGAGAAAAACATTGGTGATAGTTTTATAAAATATAAAATAAATATTTCATCATAATTATTTTCAACAATCTTAAGCTTACGACAACGTAAAAAGACAATAATTTTTTTATGATTAATAAAAAATAATTCACATATTTAAAAAAAGAATCATTTGACTTTAACATTATTTTTATATTTATTTTAAAGGCTATTAAGAGTATATATAAATTGTTAAAAATATCCAATACCAAGTGATAGAGTGCAGTCACAATGTATTGTCATAAAACTTTACTGAATTTGTGTTTCGTGATGGCGGCAGTCTTACCAGGATCTTTCGGTTACTTCATGAAGATGAATGGTAAGTTATGTATATTTTACATATAAAATAGAAAACTCAACACACTTAATGACCCCCTAGTAATCGACAACAGAGTCGTGAGTTCATAATCACGTCCGGAGACAAGTGCTCAGACTACGACAAACAACTGCATGGACTATCAAGTAGTTTGCTAGAGAACAGAACCCGCAACAACCAACGCAATAGCCATTGCTATGACCGCTGTGTCAACACGTCTTATTATTTAGTTTATCGTAATGTAAAATGAAACAAATATAACAATAGTCGATTCAAGTGTAAATAAAAATTATGTGGTGTCATGGAACACCAGGTAGGAACGAAGTTCCTTCGGATAGAATACAAGCAACACTATTTGAAAAAAAATGTTGAAGTTTATATATATTTCGAAGTTCTTGATTTTTATCCGACTTCTAAGAAAGGAGGAGGTTCTCAATTCGACTGTATTTTTTTTAACCGACTTCCAAAAAAGAAAGAGGTTCTCAATTCGACTGTATTTTTTATGTATGTTACATCAGAACTTTTGACCGTGTGGACCGATTTCGACAATTTTTTTTTAATCGAAAGGTGGTGTGTGTCGATTGGTCCCATTTAAATTTATTTGAGATCTAACAACTACCTTTCGAGTTATATCTAATAATGCGTTTTTACTTGACGCTTTTTTCGTCGACCTACGTTGTATTATACCGCATAACTTTCTACTGGATGTACCGATTTTGATAATTCTTTTTTTGTTAGAAAGTAGATATCTCTAGTTTAGTACCATGATAAGGAAACCAGGATCTGATGATGGTATTCCAGAGAAATCGAGGGAAACTCTTAAAAATCCGCAATAACTTTTTACTGGATGTACCGATTTTGATAATTCTTTTTTTTGTTGGAAAGAAGATCTCCCTAGTTTAGTACCATGATAAGGAAACCAGGATCTGATGATGGGATCCCAGAGAAATCGAGGGAAACTCTTGAAAATCCGCAATAACTTTTTACCGGCTCTACCGATTTTAATAATTTTTATTTTAATCGAAAGCTGATGTTTGTCATGTGGTCACATATAAAATTTATTGAGATCTGATAACTAATTTTTGAGTAATCTTTGATAACGCGTAGTTACTTGACTATTTTTTCGTCGATCTACGTTTATTACTCGTCGATGTAATTGAAGTCGGTTTTTTTTAGTTTGCGAGAAAACACAATTATTTAATGTATGTTACATCAGAACTTTTGACCAGGTGGACCGATTTCGACAAATTTTTTTTAATCGAAAGGTGGTGTGTGTCAATTGGTCCCATTTAAATTTATTTGAGATCTAACAACTATTTTTCGAGTTATATCTAATAATGCGTTTTTACTACACGCTTTTTTCGTCGATCTACGTTGTATTATACCGCATAACTTTCTACTGGAGGTACCGATTTTGATATTTTTTTTTGTTGGAAAGGGGATATCCCTAGTTTAGTACCATGATAAGAAAACCAGGATCTGATGATGGGATCCCAGAGAAATCGAGGGAAACTCTCGAAAATCCGCAATAACTTTTTACTGGGTGTATCGATTTTGATAATTTTTAATTTAATCGAAAGCTGATGTTTATCATGTGGTCACATATAAATTTTATCGAGATCTGATAACTACTTTTTGAGTACTGTTTGATAACGCGTAGTTACTTGACTATTTTTTCGTCGATTTTCGTTGTATTACTCTTCTTGTTGATTGGTTTTTAATTAAGTACATAAAAGTATTTAGGAAATTTAGTATTTTAGAAAATAACAAATACCGTAAAATAAAATAAATCAAACAAAATAATAATAATAATGATAATTCAAACTATAAGGTCAAATAAAAAAACATGTGTCTTTGTTTATTTTTGACGACAGTATAAAATTATATAAAAAATTTTAAAAAAAAGTTTATTATAGTAATATTTTAGTTGTACAAACGTCATATTATACAGTCGTGTGACTGGTATTACGTCACTTCCGTTATATATTTTCGTACGGTTTTAGTATCAAATTTTTTTCAGTTGGGTCGCCCAGCCAAATGTCAAGCCTGCCGTAAGGAACTTCGTTCCAAAATCTAAACCGTTATGATGCAATGAATACCTGTTGTTTTTACTAAACGCAAAACCGTACGTAATAAATGTAATAATTTATCTATTTTTGTCTTCTGGGTAGGGCAGTAGAGTATTTTGCAAAAAAAACTATAGATTTTTTAAACTGTTTACTTTACGGCATTTATAATATTCGGTAATCCAATATACTATTCATTGCAAGTTGCATAACAACACTGCTCTTAAATAGTGTAGTATTCTTGTGGCGAGTTAGAAGATCAGAGCTCCCGGGGAGGGTCGGTGATAGTCTGCAACGCGATTGCGATGCTTTTGGTGTTGCAGGCGTCTATAGGCTGCGGTAAACGCTTACCATCAGGTTGTCCCTACGTTCTTTTGCCGACGAGGTCGTATAAAAAAATGAAAAGAACTTGATAACAGAAATAAAAAAAAAATATTTACTTTGGTGAAATCGATACCTTATTAAATTGTAATATGATTGAGTGACGATTACTTGTATAGCTTAATATCATATTTTTATATTAGTACTAGCTGACTCGGCAAACGTCGTCTTGCCGCTAAACGCTATTTAAAAATGGGGGTTGGTGGTAGAAGGGTGCAAATTTAGGGTTCTATGTATTTTTCTACGCCAAATCATAATAAAATAAAGAATAAATAATTTATCTAAAAATTAAAAAAAAATTAGGGGCGGACTACCCTTAACGTTTAGGGGGATAAAAAATAGATGTTGTTCGATTCTCAGACCTAACCAATATGCACCCAAAATTTCATGAGAATCGGTCAAGCCGTTTCGGAAGAGTTTAACTACAAACACCGCGACACGAGAATTTTATATATTAGATATAATATCGTGTATACTTTAGTATTATTACTTTAGAAACACTGCTAATTGTTTTTGCTCCACTGCTTATCACATAAATTGTATCTATTTTTTTTCTGTAATTAAATAGATAATGAAGTAAAGTTGAAAAGGTTGTGAAGTAAAAGATTTTTCTCCACTACATTTCTCAAAACACTGTTATTATGTATATTTTCATATTGGATAATTATTTTAACTATGAACAATACTTAAAATATACTTATGTTTAAAAAATGCTTAATACCAAAATATAAGTAAAAATTGTGATTTATCTATATTACTAATAATGTAGCCTCCAACTTCTTTCTTAGTAAATCATATATAACCTTGCTCCACTAAATATTGGTTCTCTGGGAACTTTAGCTGATAATTTTTAAAGAGCTTGAAGAGGTACGTTCCATTTGCGAGAAATTTTTAGTAAGCATTTTTTTACACACAAACTTCACCAGATGTTATTTCTATAGTATAATTGCGTTTTCTTGCAAACGAAAATAAAAAATCGACTTCAGTTACATCGACAATTCATACAACGCTGGTAGACGAAAAAATAGTCGAGTAAATACGCGTTATCAACCATTTTTTAAAAAGTAGTCATCAGATCTCAATCAAATTTAAATGGGACCACATGACAACCACCACCTTTCGATGAAAAAAAGAATCACCGAATTCGGTCTACGCAGTCAAAACTTCTGAGGTACCATACTTAAATAATTGTGTTTGCTCGCAAACGAAAAAAAACCGACTTCAATTACATCGACGAGTATTACAATGTAGATCGACGAAAAAATAGTCAAGTAACTACGCGTTATCAAAGATTACTCAAAAAGTAGTTATCAGATCTCAATAAATTTTATATGTGACCACATGACAAACATCAGCTTTCGATTAAAATAAAAATTATTAAAATCGGTAGAGCCGGTAAAAAGTTATTGCGGATTTTCGAGAGTTTCCCTCGATTTCTCTGGGATCCCATCATCAGATCCTGGTTTTTTTATCATGGTACCAAACTAGGGATATCCCCTTTCCAACAAAAAAAAAATTATCAAAATCGGTACATCCAGTAGAAAGTTATGCGGTATAATACAACGTAGGTCGACGAAAAAAGCGTCAAGTAAAAACGCATTATTAGATATAACTCGAAAAGTAGTTGTTAGATCTCAAATAAATTTAAATGGGACCAATCGACACACACCACCTTTCGATAAAAAAAATTGTTGAAATTGGTCCACTCAGTTAAAAGTTCTGATGTAACATACTTAAAAAAAAAATACAGTCGAATTGAGAACCTCCTACTTTTTTGGAAGTTGGTTAAAAACTAAAACCCAATTAAGGAACCTCATCTATTTTGTAAGTTAGTTAAAAATGTGTCCATCTACTAATTATTGTTGATAGCAACATTTTTATGCACTTTATCACTCAAAATTTACGTTAAACTATTCATACACAGCATAAATAGCTTGGATTAATACAGTAAACAAATATTGTAATAGAAAGGGAATCACATTCAGAACTAAAACAAAATCCGTACAATATTGGCACAAGTGCTTATGTATGTGGTGTCTGTGGGGTCACCAGAACGTCCAGCTATCATTCAGCCTATCCTAATAACCTCACACTTACTTGTTACTCACTCATATAATTTCCGTAAAAGATATACTTAGATTTGAAAGATTAATATATGAATTAGATGTGAATAATACAATTTAATATACAGATGAATTTAATTGATGAAATGAACGATATTACACTATAAAGATATGCGAATGAAATAATTGTACATAACTTAGTCATGTCATCGTTTGCATTAAACCCGCATCCGCAAATCCGCATCAATTCCTGCAGATACAGACGCCAATGCAGATGTTTAAATTAATGCGAGTGACCCCTATTTGGGGATGCAGATGCGGATATTCGCAACATCTCCTCCTCTCTCTCTCCTGTATCGTAATCATATATCATAACGGGTAATCGGGCATATAAATATTCAATTAGTTTTGGAGAAGATGTTACATGTTGTCGATACGATATATATCAGAATATCATGAACAGTGAGATATTGTTAATCCTAATAAAATGCTTCGTATGAGCTCTCATCTCCTGTATCGTAACATCATCAATATTTCATCGTTATTGGACTTATGATTGAGAGAGGTTTCAAGGGGAATTTTAAGCTATAACTAAAAAAATTATTCCTACTTTTAATTGTTAAGTTAAAGCGGTTAAAATCGTGGGGCAAAGCTAATTTCTTACATGTCTACTATCACGATTGCAAGGACGAATAAAAAAACAAAGTTTCTTGATATAATTTAAATCATTTTGACCCACTTACGTGCAGTAGAGAGTCGACGACCTTACTAGTAAAATGTCAAATTAAATAACAAGTTCTCATTTATCAAAACCCGAATAATTGGATTGAATTGAAAAAAAATAATTAGCTATTTGTTAAAGTAGTTGATTAAAAGATTTTAACTAACGATTACTTAGTATTAAGTTAGTTGTTTATTCCTAAACATTGATCGGCTTATATCACATTTTTAAAATATTACTTCATTTCATTTTACATTTATACATTTTGCACCATTAACATAGGTATTTTGATTGCATAAATATTTCAAGAACTTTTTACTTCATTGTAGCATGATTGTAGCACAGAATAATGACGAGATGAATGAATGACTAGGTAAGCACGGGGCGTTCTGTAAATATAAAATACCATATTGTCAAATACGCTGGAGAAAACGTTAAGCTTTCGGTCCCGGTTGTCATCATAAATACCTGATTGCGATCGTTATTCATAGTAGAGAATATATCCGCTAACTCGCAGTGGAGCAGCGTGGTAGATTGAGCTCCAATTCTTCTCACAAAAATACATTAAATCAATTTGAAAAAAAAACTCGCATATATACTCTTTTGTTTAATGTTCAAACTTATAATTTAAATTATTTATGGTAAAATTTCGACCATGAGGCGACTACTAGTATTTTGACAGCCTAAACGTTATTAACTGGCAATATTTTACTAATTACCTAATTATAATCTTACAATAACATGCACGCGAAATTTTATGATTCATTTAGCAATTAAAATGACTGTCAATAATTTTTTTTTAATTCTTTATTTTTTTTAGGGACTTTTGTCTACACAGATATGCCAGCCCCATCATACCCTAATTCTCACTATGTCTAAGAAATGGAGAAAGAATCATTGATGATGTAAGATCATATTAACTAACATACACATACATAATATATATGTCAATCATAACATACATATGTCAATAATATAAAATAGGCGATTGTAAAAATAATTCCATCAACACATAATCTATATTGCATATTATTTTGTATTACATAGATATTATTTACATATTATTTTGTCAATCACATGAAGCCAGAGGTAAAATCAAAACTACTATATCTGAAATAATAGGTAAGTTTTCCTTGACCAGCATTTACATTGTAGCGTGATGTCAATCTTAGACAATAACAGATCTGAATGGAATAATAATTCTAGTCAAAAGATTTAAAGGTAAAACTTGTAAAATATCTATGTCTGTAAAATATAATTTTAGCGCAAGAGCTTAATACTTTTATTGAAGTAAATTTAATTTTGGCTTCTATATGGTATATATAGAAACAGTACTAGTACATATGTACAGTACATATATATGTATATTTGTATTCTGTACAAATTTGTAGTATAACAATAGTAGTTAATAGTATATATAATAGTAGTTAATAGTAATAGTAGTAATAGTTCTATATAGTAAGTATGTTTGTATTGAACTATAGATAACATAGACTCTTGAATATATCCGCTAACCCGTATTGGAGCAGCGTGATGGATTAAGCTCTGATCCTTCTCCTACACAGGGAAAGAGGCCTATGCCCAGGAGTGGGATATTACAGGCTGCAGCGTTATGTAGACATTATCCTGTCAATAATGAACACAAGAAAATATTCCATTAAGTGCAGTTGTTTGGAAATCCTGCAAATACATACATTTGGCGATTTATTATATATCAACTAACCCGACTAGAAAAAAGATCCGGCAAGCTCTATCAGGACCAGGTCTGGTCCAGACAAGGATATTGCTACATCAGCTATCTGCCTGTGAAAATCCCACTAAAATCGGTGCATCTGTTTCATAGATTAGCTGGAACAAACAGACAGACAGACAGAGAGACAAAAATAATAAAAAAATGTTATTTTGGTAAATGTACCGTGTATACCTAGGTACATATGAATTTAGTAAAAAGTGGTCATTTTAATATTACAAACAGACACTTCAATAACCATTTTTGAATATCTTTGAATATAATATCAAAAATTGACCGTTCCAGCGGGGATCGAACCTGTGTCTCCGATTGACCGTGTCGGCGCTCTAGCCAACTATGCTATGGAACGATGTACCCGCTAGATCGAAATTTTTGATATGATGATTTTATTTTCGGTTTAAGCGAACCGTGGCGCCGTCTATAGTGGGTTCTTTACAGAAACCCGTAACTATTCAAAGTTTCATATTACAATGAAAATCTTTGACAGGAGACGAAACCATGCTATTTTTAATATGTACGATTTTATTTTGTGTTACCCACACATTAGGAATTCTAAACATTTTTGAATATCGAAACACTTCAATTTTATTTATTTGTATAGATAATGTTGAAGCAAATAGATATCGTAATACCAATGCACGTAATAATGAAGTAGGTAAATAATGTCTTTGAAGAGAGTAAAACTGACGAACGATATCAACATATTTAAGTCATTTTACAATCTAAAGGTTTACAAACAAGCTCACATTATAGCATTGACACAAATGCATACATTAGATTATACGAAAATTTTCCGTACAAATTTTAATAATTTTTAATAAGATGAAAAAAATAAGCGTATCACATAAAGGCTTCAGTAGAACTTTCTCTTGTGTCTTGGTCCAGAAGTGTTTACACCGCAGCAACCGCTACACCAGCTTTTTTTTAAGAATAAAGGTTTGTTTTAATTTCGCCGCGCTTTTTTTTCTAAATAAATGCCATCTGTTGAGCAAAAGACTAACTACCAAAGCTTACACATTCTGGAATTTGTTTTATTAGATGAGATTGCCGAAATCATGTGAACTCTAAAGACACGTTGGCAGTCATTTAACCAAAATAAATTTAAGTTTTTCTTTTTTTACTCAATCAGAACTTGTTCGGCCTGTTACTTATACCTTCATATATTAGTGTAGACAGAGTCCGTTATTATTTTGTTACAGATTCTACATATCTTGAGATACCGCCGCTTTTTCACTTGGACGAGTGGGCGCTGTGTCAGCGACCGAAGGACGTCTACTGCATGGTGGATGCAGCTCTAACTTCACCCAAGCCGTCACCCTTGTTGGACTTCCTAAAGGTAAATAAATATTCCAATTTTAATGCTTTATACAATTTTTGACATAAAACTTTCTCACACTTAAGCCTATCACTGTCCACTGCTGGACATAGGCTTCCCCAAGTTCGCTAATAATGAATTTTCCAAATAAATGCACGGAGTTAAAAAAGGGTAATTGGTTTCAATTCAATTCGATTCGGTACCAATCTAATCAGAGTTTCAAACCAAAGAGAATTGGCAACTTTGTACCCTACTTTTTTATCTCTTAGTCTTAGGTATAAATTTTCTTACTATTATAGCAACTAATAACTGAACTTTATTATCGATAAATGCCAATCGATGCAGCTGCTAAGCTGGCAAACGTGAAACAGGCTAACTGTCGAACACATAAAGTTTAAATAGTCATTAATTTTGCTGAAATTATCTTTCAATTCTTTACTTTATATTTATACCTACTTTTATTTTAAAAAATTTAAAAAACTTAAAAAAAAAGATATATTAGAGTCTTAATAATCATTTATTAAGAACATTCTAGATTCTTCTAGATATTACAAAAATTTGAAACAAGGGTTAGTTACATTTGAAAAATTTTCTTAGAAAGCTTTTAAAAATGATAATGGAACTCAGTAAAATCATGCTTTAGTTGTGGCTTGCCGAAAGGAATAATGGTTTGTTATTCTACTAGCGACCTCTATCCGTCCTCTTTTTTACGCGATAAGTAATCACCAACATATCATATACTAAAACCTTCTCCGAAACACGCTGCATCTTATGGTATAATATTATTACGATCGGTTCAATAGTTTTAGCAGTATAAACGAACAAACAAAAACGGCTCTCGCTCACGTTAGTATAGATTATACAGATTACTTTTTAAATTAGACTAAGGTAAATAAAACATATTTGAATTCTGTACTGATTAGTTTAAGATCTACAGCAGTATATGATGACAGTGTAAAGTGCTTGACCGGTGCAAGTAGGCGAAGGTCATCCACTTGTTTGTAAATCGAGCGGATTTCTGTGATGCTATAGATTTAGAAAGGGGGGGGGGGGGTTATATTATAATTTTATTACAACTATTCCATTATGTAATTTATATTTCAATAAAATATGAATACAATTTTTTATTGTAATATTTGCTTTATATAAGATTGGTGGGTGTAGTGGTCACATTTGGCTGCTCCGCTAACGGTTACGGAAATTATGTTTACGACAGCCGGAATACTTAAAATAATCAAGGGTTTAAAAATACTTTATTAAAATTAATTAACAATCTGATTAGACTTATTCTAATGAGACATACTGATCGATGTTTGTATCAGATATTGGATGATAAACTTATTAAACACTAGTGACCCGTCCCGCCTCCGCACCGATATAAAAGCTATCAGTGTTCCTCTACTATAATATGCCTGAATTATACATATAAAATTTGCTTTGGAATCACTCTACTAGATCGTTCAATAAGTCCCGAGACTAACCTGGAAATGGCGCATATATTAAAAACTCTTTTGATTTTTAAAAAGTACTGGCTATCAATACAAGAATATGTGTCAAATTTTTAAAAATGGAACAATAAAATTATTGATTTTGAAACATTTAAGTGACGCTACGGTTCTAATTTCGATACAATGGAAAAAAAACGAGTTTCGCGTGTTGATAAAACATTGTTTTTTAATGGGAAAAAATACCGTTGAAGCACAGCAAGGGCTTATAAAATCTTATGCAGGATCAGCTCCCTCTAAAGCAACCATTTGTCGGTGGTATACCGACTTCAAACGCGGTCGCATGGACACCAATGATGGGGAACGCTCAGGTCGTCGAAATGAAGCAGTGACTGAACAAAATATTAACCAAGTCCTCAAAATCGTATTGGAAGATCGGAAGGTAAAAGTGCGAGAGATAGCCGAGATAGTGAAGATTTCAGCTGGTAGTGTTTTCACTATTTTACATAAAAATTTGGCCATGAAAAAGCTTTTTTCTAAGTGGGTGCCGCGTTTGCTTACAACTAATCAAAAGGAACAACGTATCAATGATTCAGAGCGATGTTTGGCGCTGATGAATCATAATAAAAAGGATTTTTTACGTCGGTATGTAACAATGGATGAAACCTGGATTTTTGACCATTTCACTCCGGAATCCAATCGGCAGGCAGCGGAGTGGAGAGCGGCTGGTGAAAGCCGCCCGAAGCGTCCAAAGACTCAGAAATCGGCCGGTAAGGTTATGGCGTCTATATTTTGGGATGCGCATGGAATACTTTTCATCGACTACCTTGAAAAGGGGCAAAATATAAATAGTGACTATTACATGTGCTTATTGGAGCGATTGAAGTACGAAATTGCGGATAAACGGCCTCACATGAACAAAAAGAAAGTGGTGTTTCAGCAGGACAACGCGCCTTGTCACAAGTCCGTGAGAACGATGGCCAAAATTAACGAATTGGGCTTCGAATTGCTTCCTCATCCCCCTTATTCGCCAGACTTGGCCCCCAGCGATTACTGGCTGTTTGCAGACCTCAAAAAAATGCTTCAGGGTAAGAAATTTGACTCAAATAGTGAAGTTATCGCAGCAACGGAGGCTTATTTTGAAGCCAAAGACAAATCGTTCTACACACATGGGATAGAAAAGTTAGAAAAGCGTTGGTGGGACTGTATCGCTCTTGGAGGAGACTATGTTGATGAATAAAAATTAATTTTATAAAAAAGACCTTTTTTTAGTACTTAGTCTCGGGACTTATTGAACCACGTGTTATTTACCAAAGAAAAACGCATCAAAATCCGTTGCGTTGTTTTAAAGATCTAAGCATACAGACAACGGGAAGCGACTTTGTTTTAATGATGATAATTATTAAAGAAAAAATAAAAAAGCTAATATAAAATTAATATTGAGGTCCCACGAAAGTAACTGGTATAACCTGTAGAATAAGCAAGTTGAAGTGGAAGTATGCTGGTCACTGTGTCGCAGGACCGATAGCCTCTGGGGCAGACGTGTCCTGGAGTGAAGACCGCGTGTGGACATCCCACATTGAAAACGTGGTGTGGGACGTCTTCCAACCCGCTGGACCGACGATCTACGTAAGATTGCCGGCGGGGGCTGAATGAGGATTCCGGACCTTGATTTTCGGCACTAGCTTGGGAAGCCCTGAGTCCAGCAGTGGACTGCGATAGGAAGTAGTAACGAATACTCGTGGCGGTGCGCGGCGTTAGCACTTCCTTTGGTTGCGATAACGTTATCTAAGAATATTTAGGTAAAATTGGCCGTTAAAATCTATTCGTAACTTATGTACAGGATAATTTTTATTTTCGAAAAAGTGCAAGGAGTCCGTAGTGATCAAATTTCACGCGACGTATTTTATGTGCGGTCCCGTACAAGTAATTAGGTCGACATTCTGTTAAGGAACAATGCGTACCGGATTTGATGCAGTAACGACAGTTGCCAGCCATTGTACTGACATCTATAGTCTGGCTGACGAAAGATCTGAAAAAGGGTTCGAAGGGAAGTTCCGAATCGTAGGTAGCTTTACTTTTACAAAAATAATAATTTATTTATAAAGTTTAAATTTGTAAAATGACGATCCAAAGAAGAAACGTAAAATTATCTACAACAAACAATTTACAACTGTGATTCGTTATCATAAGAATATGATCTGTTCACTCACTCACTCACTCACTTTAGCCTATCGCAGTCCACTGCTAGACATAGGTCTCCACAAATTCGCGCCAAAAATGGCGTGAACTCATGTGTGTTGCCCATAGTCACCACGCTGGGCAGGCGGGTTGGTGACCGCAATATGATTTGATATTTTAGCTTTATTACCATTCATCACATTCTTTTCACTTCGAGTACGAGAACATAAGCTCGGTGTTTGTGTCTACTAATTATAGCTAAAGAATTTTCTAAATTAACATTTGTGTAAATTAACATTAATCAGTAAATACTTAGATCAAATATATTACTGAGAATTATATTTGTGGTTCAATATTTACTTAAATATTAGCGAAATAATTTAGTTTATTTCATTTTTCTTTCTTTAGTTTTTTTTTTATAAATTGGAATTATTTATTATTAGCAAATAAAAATACATTTATTTATTCACTATTTTAGGTTACTAAAATGCAAAATTATTGTATTTGATTTTTTGTTAAATGACCAAAAATTTTTATCTATAAAGTTACTAAAGAAACTAAACAGCGATATTTTAAGATATTTAAAGCTTGATGTTGTAAAAAGCGACCTTCAATGTGTCGAATATTACGATTTTAATCTCTGCGATAAACGATCTCTCCTTGGAATGCTATACACCATTCATCTTGATATAAGTAAAGAAATATTTCATAACAGATTAGATTTTGAATTATATTTCAATTTAAATTTGTACATACAATAATTTCTAACTACTATTTATCTAAATACTTGTATAAAATTTGTGTATGTGTGCATGGGTGGTGAGTGGGTCTCCCCACCGCACGTCGGAGATGACGTTAAGCTGTCGGTCCCGATTGTTATCATAGACACCTGATTACAATCGTTACTCATAGAAGGGAATATAACCGCTAACAATGGAGCGACGTAGTGGATTAAGCTCTGACCCATCCTACACGGACAAAGTGGAAGCCCCGCAGTGGAATGTTTAAGTCTGAATCATTTATTATGTGGGTGTATAGTATATATATTCAATTTAAAGTTTTTGATGTTTTCAGGAATACTCCTCAAACACCCAAAAGCATTATAATCGTACGCTGGTCCACCGTGGTGTCTGCATCAGCAAATGTGGAGCCGAAGGTCCGGAGACCTGGCGTGGTGCTGCGGAGCGCTGCCTCAATAGTAACTTGGCGCAGTATGAACTGGAGGTAAGCTGTTATTAGCTGTACTTAGTTTTTCATAATAATATTCGAATATGTATATGGTATATGGCTTTGTAGGGTTTTTGTCTGAATTTAAACATTATTATCATTAATATCATGTAACATTGTATCCGCCAGCCCGCTATAGAGCAGGGTGGTGAATTAAGCTCTGATCCTTCTCCTACATGGAGAAAGGATATTACAGCATGAATCGTGATTGAAACACTGTTATGTTATATCGATGGAACCTTTGTAGATATAGAGCAAAAAATGTGCTACAACGTATTATAAATGCTAAAAATCCTTCTCCAACATGGAAAAAGAGGCCTATGCCCAGCAGTGGGAAGTTAAAGGCTATAAATCTCCCTGAACTTCCCGGAAAAGGGGATGCCTGCACGATTGCGTTCATCAGAAAAATGTGAAAAAAAAAACCAAGAGCTTACACTATTTACCTACATCCGTCTCGGTTACTTTCTGGAGGTCAAACCAGCCATTGTTAAAAGCCGGAGGGAAACTCTCAGTAACCTTTTAAAATTTAAAGTCATATACAAATACTGACTTTCCGAATAACCAAAGTTAGAAATCTGAACTCATTTTACAATAATTATTTTATCCTCAATTACCCAATTTCTTTTTAAAAATACAACCAATCAATGGGTAGAATTAATAAGTACCTACATTAAGTCAGCAATGTTTTTGAATCCATCTTTTTACTGTATATTGAGGTAGGTCACAACAGCCTGTTTATGCCCGACTGTATGTAGGTACCTCAACCTTACTGTAGATCACAGCTAAATAATACTACTTTCAAGCAGTGTTGTGTTCCTGTGGTAAGGTGACCAGAACTCCTGGGGGGTCATTGTGGTAGGTTCGGCAACGCATTTGCAATGCTTACCATCAGGCGAGCCCACGCAGTATATCTTTGGTTTGTTGGTGGGCCCTACACTTGTTTACCGACCTAGTTGTATAAAAAAAAATCTTAACTTCCAATCCAGCTTAGCAAGAATCTTTGATACGCCGATGTGAAATAAATATTGATTTCTGCTGATATGATTATAACAAAATACATTAGCAATTTAGATATTTTATTATCGCTTCAGCCTGTAATATTCCACTACTGGGCATAGGCCTCTTTCCCCATGTAGATGAAGGATCAGAGCTTAATCCACCACGCTGTTCCAATGCGGGTTGGCGGATATATTCCCTACTACTACTATGAGTAACAATCGCTATCAGATGTACTTGATAACAACCGGGACCGACAGCTTAACGTGCTCTCCGAGGTACGGTGGGGAGACCCACAAGGACTGCACAAGATATTTTATTACAAGACAAGATATTTTATTAATTTCTTAGATTTTTAAACATAGGAGTTTCTTTGAAAAGTAAAGTTTTTCCGACGTCTTAGGGTAATTTTTAGTAATTTAATTTGTAGTGTTCTACTGAGTTCCAGTTTTTATAACGCTGGTGTTACGATATGCAAATATTTAAATTGTAATTCGTTTCGAAGTATTTTACGACAATAATGTTCCGCAAACAGTAGTACGTGACCGCTGTATCACGGGTCATAGTAAAGTTCGAGGACTTTTAAAGTTATGATTTTAACATATTTCAAGCATATAAATTCTTTATGTAATAGTTTTAACTTTAGTTCATTTGATTTTGAATGATATTATCAGTTTTACTAAACTATGGAATGCTCTACCCCTATTACCTGATACAGGATTTTAGGTCTATGTTTGTTTTAATGTATTTTGGGATATTTTTAACATAACTTCCGAAATATGCAGATTTAGTCACAAGCTAACAAACTGATAACGACGAAACGGTTTTCACAAGTTTTACAGTACTTGTTCGAATTTTATTCTACGATAGTATCGATCACCATTTTGTATTCACGACCGTTGCTTTCGAATTGTGATAACAAGACGTTCTTTTCTGTAAATATGTGAGCTAAATGAAAGTCCGAAAAGTGTTTGAATTGGATTCCATGCAATTTTCAGTCGTGCTAATCTTAATCACTGATGGTAACTTTTAGAGACAAATGAAAACTACAATGAAAAAATAATAATAACTTCACAAAACTAACTACCAGATTAAAATATTTAAAGTAGCAGTACGATCGATCATAATCGATAAAAATGTCTGTTTCAGGCTGAAATTCTGGCCGTACAGTTTTGTAATACACCTGAGACGGTGTATACGCATCCTTCTACCGGTGCTTTTAACATCGTAACATTGTCTCTTCTTACGATCACGATTTTGGCAACAGTGATACATATTTTTGGTGGACGTTGTACTGGATTTTCAGGTAACCATTTAGTTTACATAAATATTAATACGTGAAGAGAAAACTTTGTACCCTTTTTTACGAAATTCGCGCGTACGGAGGAGTATGAAATTTTGCACGTATATTTTGCAGTATAGTCTTTGACAATAGAACCTTGAAAAAGAATAATTTAAACTAGCTGTGCTCGCGACTTCGTCCGCGTGGAATTTAACAAAAAAGTTGTTATAAGTTCGCAGAGTTATAAAATAAATAAATTTCTAAAATAAACGTAGTCTAAGTTACTCCTTATTACATCAGCTATCTGCCAGCGAAAGTCCCGTGAAAATCGGTCCAGCCGTTTCAGATATTAGCCGGAATAAACAGACAGACATAAAATGTTATTTGTATTGTTAGTTATTTGTATCCGTATTTGTTCAGTTATTTGTATCCGTGATCCATATGCATTTAGTAAAAAACGGTTATTTTAATATTACAAATAGACAATCCAATTTTATTTATTTGTATATACATATAGATTAGTTATGGTCGAATTTTGACCTCTGGGCGACCACTAGTTAACATAATAAGTAGAAATTATACTTTAATTACGTAATCGATAGGTTTGCCAGTATTTATATGTAAATGTCTTTTTTTGCAGAAAACAAATTCATACAAGCTTTTTCGTTAAAACGTAACTGGCAAATTTTGAAGCGAATCAAATCTGAGAAAGAATTAGACGACCGAACGAAGGATCTCCTCTGCCTTGAAGGAATCAGGTATCTGTCATAATTACATGTATATGTTACCGGAAATGTATGAAATCTAGGAATTGTATAGAAATCCTAGGAAATATATATAATTCTGAAGCTATTTAGGAAATGTATAAAATATTGTTACAAAAAACTATTTAATACATAAATGTCCTAGGAAAGACGCACAATTCCTAGGAATTGTATACAATGACGGATTACATACATTTCCGGTAACATATACATACTTTTGTTGCACACTAATACTAACTACATACTTTTCTTAAGGCATTGATTTCAAGACATGTGATTAAATTTAAAATATATTAATAATAAAATTAAATGTATTGACAGTGCTTAAAAAGAAGAGACTGACTATTGTGTTTGTTGAATCTTCTCACCAGAATCTATATGTTGAATACGATGGTAGCTTCAAACTAACTAGCAGTGGGACTATGGGATATTACAGGGTGAATGATATAATCAATCAAAACTTCTCCGAAATAGTTTACATTTTAATGTTTAACTTTTTGGACATGTAACAAATATTACTAAACAAAATCTTAGAATTCAGACAAAGGTCTAGAATCCACATGTTAGGACAATGCTTACGTATTCAAAACTTTATGTATTGTTTTAGATTCGTGGGAACGCTTGGCGTCATCTTCACGCACACGTCCATCACATATGTGTACTCATATATCGACAATCCGGAATATATAGAACATGTAAGTATATTTATATATATAACTAGGTCGGCAAACAAGCGTACGGCTCACCTGATGGTAAGCGATTACCGTAGCTTATAGACGCCTGCAACACTAGAAGAATCGCAAGCGCGTTGCCGACCCTATTCCCAATTCCCCCAGAAACTCTTGTCACCTTACTCACCAACAGGAACATAACACGGCTTAAAAGCAGTATTATTTAGCTGTGGTCTTCTGTAAGGTCGAAGTATTATCCCAGTCGGGCTGCTCCATATTTTGAGCAGGAAATTTCCTGCTGTGCTCTACGTCAGGTAAAAGTATCTTAAGCATTATTTTCATTCATAAATATTTGTATTTTTCAGTTTTATAGATGTTTGTCGTGATCTGTATAATTGTGTTTATATTGAATATGTTTCCACATGGTATAAGGCTTCATCAAAATGGAGGGTCTGAGTACCAAGCGTTTATTTAAACATTAAGTAATTTAAGAGCAAATTTAACCATGTACTCATATATCGACAGTCGAAATCTGACACAATCTTCTAATATGGCCTAGCTAGCCCGTTGGCGCAGTTTGTATTGACCCTGCTTTCTACTCCAGGGGTTGTGGGTTCGATTCCCACCCCGAGTCTGGGTATACTATATATATTTATATATGTATTATTTATAAGTATGTTTATCGAAAAAAATATATATATAGCTATACTAGTCGGCTGTTACCTATAACACAAGCATTAAGTTGCTTACTTTAGGAATAGACGACCGTGTGTGTATTGTGTAGATATTTATTTATTTATTTATTATTTATATGAATATCGATAACTTATCCCAAGGTAAATCTAATGTGACACTAAATTATCCAACTCAACAAGTGTGACCCATGCAGTACTTTCGAGTGGTAAATAGTTATGCGCGTAGATGGCGCGGTACCACCACCGCTCCGTGCAGCCCTCCGCCTCGATCTCGACGAGAAAATTTAAGTGTAATTTCTCATATATCGACAATCCAGAATATACAGAACAAACGAGTATCTTAAATCGTTTTTTTCAATAATATTAATGTCGGTCGACAACTATCAATCCTTGCAAATATACAAATTTTTGCATTTTTTGTACTTCTAGTTGTATTTTTTTTTTTAGATGTTTGACCAGCTTAGTGCGAAGGTGGCTTTCAATACTCCGCTGTGGATGCAGGTCTTCTTCTCAATCTCCGGCTTCCTCACAACATATTTATGTCTGATATATTCCGAAACGAGAAAATTGTCTATCTTGAAATGTATACTGTCGTTCATACACCGATACATAAGGTAATTATGAAAAAGAAGATAACTCTTTGTAAAAATTTATTCTTTGTAAAAATTAACTCTTTGTAATAATATCTACATCTCATAAATCTGAAAATCTTTTGAAAAGAAATGCTTTTCGAAATTCACGTGACATTTATTATGAAAAGGTTTGGTTAAGAACAAAATCAATTTATTGACATTGTTTTTGCTGTTTTTATGTTACCTTGTTTGTCCTTTAACCGACTTAAAAAAAGGAGAAGGTTACTTAATTCGACCGTATACATATTACTAGATATTGCCCGCGACTTTGTCCGCGTTCAATAGTTACTTGAAAAAAAAAACGTTTAAACATTATTTATTAGTGCTCCATTCCTATTGATCTTAGCATGATAATATATAGCCCTCCTCGATAAATGGGCTCTCTAACACTGAAAGAATTTTTCATTCCTGAGATAAGCGCGTTCAAACTAACAAACAAACAAACTCTTCAGCTTTATAATATTAGTATAGATTTTTTTATGTATGTCCGAGGATAACTTCGTCGCTTATGAACCGATTTTGATAATTCTTTTTTTGTTGGAAAGGAGATATCCCAAGGGTAGTACCATTATAAAGAAACCAGGGTCTGATGATGGCATTCCAGAGAAATTGAGGGAAACCCTCGAAAATCATAGTGACGACTAGTGCGTTTGTTAATTTTTGTCGTCTACCTACGTTGTATTACTTGTCGATGTAATTGAAGTCGGTTTTTTTTCGTTTGCGAGCAAACAAAATTATCATAAAAGTAAATTTACCTCCGATTCGATGTAGATTCTGCAGAGAAGTCATTCATGTTTGATAACAAACACAATTATCAATAAGCAATTATGAAGCAAATCTATATAAATAAAGAGGAATCATTGAAATGTATGTAAGAGCATCGCGCTTCAGCCTGTAATATCCAACAGCTGGGCTTACATCTTGTCGATGTAATTGAAGTCGGTTTTTTTTGTTTGCGAGCAAACACAATTATTATTCTTCTAGATTAACGCCAGTAGCATTATACGCTCTATGGTTCACCATGACGTGGTACCCACGGCTGGGGGAGGGCCCGCAGTGGGCCTGGCTCATCCAGCGCGAGGCGGAGGACTGCACGGAGCGGTGGTGGTACCACGCCATCTATGTGCATAACTACCTACCACTTGGGAAGTACTGCATGGGACATACTTGGTGAGTTTTTTCGTCTTATGCCATGCTGGCATTATTTTGGCATAAATGTTGGTAATATGGAACAATTAAATGTACCTGGTGTAGATGGTATTTTTAAACTATCTTAAGAAGAACTAGGAATATTTATATGTCATTGTAGTCTTATAATATTATTGTTGTGGTATGGAGCAGTTATAAACAAATTTGAAACATATTGACGTAGACACAGCGACACACACACAACACACAGATTATTACAGAAGATCACAGGCAAATTATAGTGATCTCAACTAGTTGCATTTCTGTGGTGAGTAAGGTAACTGGAGCTCCTGGGGAGGGTCGTATTATTTTAAACATTACTTTAGCCTTTTTGTCATTTCATTGCGATTGGTATATTATACGTTGTTTTTTTCAGGTATTTGGCAGTAGACATGCAGTTGCATGTTCTGGGTCTAGTGTTACTGTTCATATTCTTGAAATGTAGGAGCACAGTGAAGCCGATTATATCCGTGCTCCTCATTGGTTCAACCATAGCTACCGGCTTAGTCGTTCATTTCTACAATTTGACACCAATAATTACTTCACAGGCACCTGAGTAAGTCAATATTGAATAATTTAATTCTGTACCAAGAATATTACTCATATGTACGTGTTACGATTTTTATAGCGATAAAATTTACCTTTCGTTCGAAATTTAATTTACGGAAACGATTAAATTTTCATGAAGTTCCTCCATCGTGGTCGATCACACAACCTAAGCGTGACTCATAGTTACTATTGGTAGACATGATCAAATATCAAGCTCTTCCTATTAATGTGAAGAAAACTGTTTTTTTTTTTTAAATATATTCGGCCTAATTGTCTTTTGCGACAGCGATATTCCAGTTTCACTTCAAGCGTTCTTCCTAAGACAACTCGCTTCAGCCTGTTATATTCCTCTGCTAGGCATAGGCCTCTTTCCCCGTGTAGGAGAGCGATCAGAACTTAATCCACCACATTGCTCCAATGCGGGTTGGCGGACATATTCTCTACTATGAGTAACGATCGCTATCAGGTGCACATGATATCAACCGGGACTGATGGCTTAACGTGCTCTCCGACGCACGGAGGGGAGACCCACAAGGACTGCACAAACACCCAGACCACGGCAAACATCTGTATGGTCAATACAAATATTTGTCATGTGTGGGGATCAAACCCGCTAAAAAAAACTGGTGTTAAAAAAATCATTTTTATTTTACTTGTATGTCAACCATTATTACTGTTTGTTATTTTAGAGTCGTCAACACCATGTTCAAGGGCTCCCGTATCCTAACGATCTTGTACCTGCCGCTCTGGATGAACCTCTCCGGGTACCTGCTTGGTATCGCCACTGCCTTCATCTACTACCATCATCGTACCAACGGTTACAAGCTCAGCGAAGCTAAGGTAGTAAACGTTTTTTATAATTACTTTTATAGCAAAAATAATCTCAAATGTGGTCGTCCATTTGTAGTTTTGTAAGGAATCACTCCATACATCCATGATAAGACAAAAACAAATCCATTTTGTTATAAGTATACAAAGATTTAATTAGTTTTAATACTAGCATGTACAAGGTGTATATAAATAAATGAGGCACTTAACACATAACCTAATAGGCTCATGTGTCCCGTAGCTATCCCCGTGAAAAAACACCGATACAATGTTAAGTTCCATTAGGGATCCTAATAGATCTATCTGGATCGAAAAATGCCCAAATAAAAATTGTATTTAAACGTATCAAATTTAAATAAAGAATTTGGAATCCCTGTTTAAAAAACACAATAGTTCACAATAACTTCCCGTCAATTATTTGGATCTATCTGGAACTTTCAGCAGGGATTACTTTTCATTAGGTGAGTATGGCATCCCTACGTTTCTCAATAAGTTAAATAAAGCTACCCAACTTTCACTTCTGTAATGTCACTTGTATCCGTGTCACGAATTTCACTTACTCCATGAAATAAAAACAATAAAAATAACTTAATTCAAATAGGCTTCAAAACCACGTTCGAATCATCACTTTCAAATCAAAATTTTAATTACGGTTAATAGAGAAGCTACTATAGATTCGGAATGTAGATTCTGTAGTGAAGAATCGATAAGAAAATTCGTAGATACTCATTAAAAAAAAAAAAACAACAAGTGTGAGACCACACGACTGAAGTAAAACTTCTTTAGTTGCCCCTACAGTAATACGGAGAGTAACTCTCTCTCTATCTCTCTCTTCTTTTTTCACAAAATGCTATTGGTGTATTTGGTGACCTATCAAAGGCATTTGATTGCGTGGACCACGGGATCTTATTAAGTAAACTTCAGTATTACGGCGTTAATGGTAAAGCTCTTAATCTAATTGCTTCAAATCTATCTAATAGAATTCAACACGTATCAATAAACGGAACGAAGTCTTCTGGATCTGTGCTAAAAAGGGCGTTCCACAGGGGTCGATTCTAAATCCATTTCTTTTTTTAATATATATAAATGATCTGCCATTTTATGTTAAATATATTTGTGATATAGTGCTATTTGCAGATGACACTTCTCTAATATTTAAAGTTGATAGGAAAAAAGTAAATTATGATGACGTGAACGCTTCTTTGTCGCAAATTCAAGATTGGTTTAAAATAAACAACTTGGTTTTGAACACCAGAAAAACCAAGTGCGTTGTGTTACCTAATGTTAAGCATCCAAATTATAATTTTATAATAAATAACGAGAGGCTTATTGTCAATGATACTACAGTTTTCTTAGGGATACATTTGGACTCAAAACTTCAGTGGGATTCCAGTGCATTCGCAGTTAGAAAAGTACGACAACTAACCGACGTTGCAACTGTACGCTTAATATATTTTAGCTATTTCCATTGTGTTATGTCTTACGGCCTGTTACTGTGGGGTAATGCTGCAGATATTGAGACTATATTTATCTTGCAAAAAAGTGCTATTCGCGGTATTTACGATCTTGGAGCTCGAGTCTCCTTTACGGGATGTTTTCCAAAAGGTAGCCATATAAACAATTGCGGCGCAGTATATTTATAACAATATTATGTATATTCACCAAAATATTCATTGTTTTGAAATAAATAGTAATAATCGCACTGTAAACACGAGAAGGAATAACAAAATTGTAACTCCAAGTTTCCGACTGCGCAAAGTAAACGTTTCCTTTCTGGGTAATGGTATTCGCATGTACAATAAAATACCACAAACGATTTTGGAATTGTCTCAACATAAATTTAAAGGTTTTTATTTAAAAAAAATTAATAGATAAAGCTTATTACTCGGTGCAGGATTACATAGTTGATAAAGATGAGTGGACTTAGTGACGCTGTATTTTATGCAACATGTTTCTAATTTTGTACTAAAACACAATTTATATATTATTTTTCAAAAGAGTAACTGCGGATTTTCTTGCCGATTCTTCTCTGCAGAATCTACATTCCGAATCGGCGGTAGCTTTACTTCTACAAATATAATAATTGATTTTTAAAGTTTTAATTTTTAAAATGACGATTCCAAAGTGCTCTTGGAGCCCATTTGAATAAAGCTGTTTTTGATTTTGATTTTCTCTCCCTCTTTCTCTCTCTCTTTCTATTTTCACTAACTTATATCTCCTTCTTAAATTCGGTTCGCTTCGCCCGATCACACTTTTCGTATTGCTCTCATCAGGCATTCACAAGCTTATTCCCGAAGAAGAAAGTTGTATTTTGATATGTTTTATTTTTGTGTTACCCACACATTAGGAAATACTAAACATTTTTTAATATCATATCAAAAATCGACCGTTCCAGCGGGGATCGAACCCGCATCTCCGACTGATCGTGTCGGTGCTCTAGCCAATTAAGCTATGGAACGATGTACCCGCTACATTGAAACTTTTGATACGATGATTTTATATTCGGTTTAAGCGACCGTGGCGCCGCCTATAGTGAGTTCTTTGCAGAAACCCGTAACTATTCAAAGTTTCATATTACCATGAAAATCTTTGACAGGAGACGACACCATGCTATTTTTAGTTTGTACGATTAAGTGTGTAGTATAATGTGATCCATGGGCAGTGGTTCCGGCTGGCGGCCCACGCGGGCCTGCCGCTGGCGGGCGCGGTGTCGCTGGCGGGCGCGCTGTTCCTGGCGCAGCGCGCGCCGCCGCGCGCCGCCGCCGCGGCCTACGGCGCGCTCGACCGCGGCCTCATCGCGCTCGGCTTCTGCGTCTTCCTGCTGGGCTGCCTCAGCGGGTGCCGCTGTGAGTGTCGTGTGTCGTGTAGTCACTAGCTATGATACGTTGTTGATATTTATTAGTATTTTGTTTTATGTTGCTGGGTATTTTTTGTGTTGTATACGCTTATATATACGTGAGATTATTTTCTAAGTGTACATATTAATGGTGTATCTTTTTATTAGTAAATAAATAAATTAATTAACTCATTAGATATTTTATATCTTTTGAGAGTGTAGAAAGTGAAAGTATTTTATGGTATTAGTGAGACTTAAAGATATTTTCAACTAGCAAGTTGAAAAAAATTGATCAATTTTTTTGTGTTGTAAAGTTCTTATAGATATTTTGGTCCAATTTTAAAAGGTACATCTCCCATTATTTTTGTATTTATTTGTATATAATATCAGCTTTGAATTAATCTCCAAGGCTTTGCGTATCCAAGAACAACTTTGGAAGATTTCTCTAAATAAATAAATTATCTCTACAGCAATTCTACGCGACGCCCTCCTCTGGCGCGGGTTCCAGGTGATCGGTCGCCTGACCTACTCCGTGTTTATCGTCCACTTCATCATCATGAGGATGATCGTCGCCTGCAACACGCAGATCGGACACGTGTCCGGTTATTCTATGGTAACTTCTTCACCTGTATTGTTTTAATTAATTTGTTTCATTTAACACATATAAGAGATCTGATATGAAAGATTGTTGCTTTCGAAATTATAAATTTAATTTCGTAGTTCGTAGAAACAGAATATTCGAACAATATTTTAAACTAACTGCTGCGTGGTTATGACATTAAGAATATAGCCACCCCCTCTCTTCCCGTGGGTGTCATAAGAGGTGACTAAGGGATAACACAGTTCCACTACCACCTTGGAACTTAAAAAGCCGACCGATGACGGGATAACCATCAAATTGCTGGCTTTGAAATACACAGGCCGAAGACGGGCAGCAGCGTCTTCGGTGTGACAAAGCCAGGCCTGCGGTCACCAACCCGCCTGCCCAGCGTGGTGACTATGGGCAAAACACACGAGTTCACGCCATTTTTGGCGCGAACTTGTGGAGGCCTATGTCCAGCAGTGGACTGTAATAAGCTGAAATGATGATGATCATGATTTTAAACTATATTTCTTCTCACTTGATTCGTAGTTTGCTTCACCCAACTGTGTGTTTTATGGAATTAAAACGATTTAAATTAGAGCAAAAGATTTTGTAGGTACTTTTTGAGAATTTGTAGGTAAAAAGTATTTGTATAGTTATCAAATCTGTAAATGTCTATACATTTTGAAGCTTAATTTTTTTATTATCTATATGCCTAAAATTATTTAAAAATTAACATTACACCAAACTTGACATTTATAACATTTTAGTTATGAATGAAAGGGATATAATGCTAAGAAACTTAATGAAAAGTACTAAATTAAGATAATAAATTTCGTTTTTGTTTCAGATATGCCTATTAGTGGTTGGCATTGTTCTATCATACATTGTCGCTGTACCAATATATCTCTTTGTAGAGATGCCATCAATTCAGCTGTGGAGGGCACTGACTCGTTCTGATAGCAAGAATGATAGCACCGACCGAGAATCACCGATCAAAATTGATATTGTAACGAGTAGAAATAATACCGAACAAAGTATAGTTTAAGTGACATTGAATGAGGATGAACTATAAGTGTAAGGAAGAGAAGATAAGGAGAACATCATCGAAGTACCTGTGTTTAAGTTTTATTGTATCGTTCTAAAAGTTAATGCCATTCATTTATTTTCATGAAGAAGAACCTACCTGAACTTACACGTTAGTACTTAGTAGGTATAAATTGTACTTAGATCAAGAGTTTACGATACAAGAGAATCAGAAGGATTAAATATTGGGTGCAGAAAGAAAAGACAGACAGTACATATGTGTGGTAATTAGTCACATTAATACTAAAACACAATGCAAAATAGATTACAAGATATAAAATTATTACAAATATTTACTTTTAACCGCATTAGGATAGCAAAGCGACATGAACACGTTTTATACGAACGCTAGCTGTCACACCACTGTCATAAAAATGAAAATCGCGAATTGACAAGGTCACGCACACAAACATACGCCATGTGTTAAAGAACTAATGAAAGTATTCAGTTGTTTGTTTATTTCCACGGTGCTACATTAGAACTTTATGTATGGTATTTTTATTAGTTATTCCTGCCATATTTTAAACGTTTGTTATATTCAGGGCCTGTTTCACTAGTCGTGGATAACGCTATTTGACGGATGACGTTACAAATAAATTTTGACAGCGGGAGGTAGAATAGGCCATTAGGACCTGTTTCTCCTCAATTCATAAACAGCAACTTAAAGATTAATATATGCGAATAGAAACTTTTTACTGTCGGATACTGTCATTATATGTTTAGACTTGTGACTGTTAGAACACGCCTACGTCCTACTGGCTTATTCTACCTCCCACCGTGAAAGTCTAATTATATCGTCATCCGTCAAATAGCGTTATAGTCGTTAGCGTTAGTGTTGAGTGTTAAGTGTTATGTATAGCACGGTCTTCTACACAGGTCTTGCAACTACAGTTGTTGGCTACGTCGGCTTAATAGTTGCGTTTTTCTTGTCAATTTACGGCCGCCAGAGGCATGACGATAGATGAGTATGCTGTGCAACGAAGACAGAACAGCATTCTGTCTCTATTTCTATCACGCGTAACGCATTTATGTTTTAAAATCTAACCAATTACAATGAAACGTCACTCAATATAACCAATTACAATGAAGCGTCACTCAAGCGGCGTGCAAAGTGCGCACCGCACCACGTGACCGTACCCGTCGATAGCAGTGACGTACAGCGGCGTTGACGCGAACGAAAAGTTATACTATCGTACTAATCCCTCACCATGCATTTGGGCTCTGCTGCATGACCTGTATATAAGACCATGATAGAATAGTGATGTAAGATAAGTTTTCATCGTAAAATTAATAAATAAACATACCTACTTATATAATTAAAAATTGCCAAAACGGTGACCTAGTCGCCTGGCCGACGATGTGATATTACTCGTAATTTAATGGAAAGGGTTTTAATTATAGGTTATTATAAAAAGTAATTTGTAATGATAGCTCGATAAACCGAAATGAATGTTCAAAACCGGTGTCTTGATTCCGAGCTATTGTTAAATGTCCATTGCTAAACGTGTTTTAAAAATTACCTTCATTCGTTCTACGCGATTTATTCTTAGATATTATATTAACTAGGTAAGTGTCCTCCACGGATTTATTTGCGTTGAACTTTACAGATTTTTGATTATTATTAAATAAAATCAAATATTTTTTAATTCCAATAAGAGTCAATTATACCACTAGTTATGTGCACAGATAAAATCAAAAATAATTTTTTATCATCTGAGAAATAGCGTACTGCTTGTTATAAAAATTGTTGAAATTATAATGTTAAGTAAATATAACTTTATCTAATATATAAAAATCTCGTGTCCAAATGTTAGGGGCCAAACTCCTCCGAAACGGCTAGACCGATTCTTGTGAAAATTGTTGTGCATATTTAGTAGGAAGTAAACTATTTTTAAGCCCCGAGTTATAAGGATGGCCCACCCAAAAAAAAAATAATTTGTTTCATTTCTTTAGCACTTTTTTATATTTATTGCATTATGATGATTGATATGATTTGGCATTGAAAAATGCATATAATCCTAAATTTTCACCCTTCTACCACAAACTCCTTTTTTTAAATAGCGATTTTATATAAAAATAAAAACAAATAAGTATAACATCCCAACGCACTGTCGTTTGTTCATTAGGTAGTCAATTTAATGTCTATGTTATTAGGTAACAACCTGATGATATACTTTTTTTTAAATATGTTTATTGAACGTTATAATGTTAATGATTTTTGACAAAATTATGTAAGTATTCATTTTTATTTTACTATCATGGCTTGTTATATTTCTCTTAAAACAATATATTAAAAATATATTTTAAAATAATGCAATTGTTTTATTTAGAACACTAATAAATCAGGGAATACAAATAATGGGTAATCAAGTAATAAATAGTCAGTATTGCATAATTTTATTTGTGAACATTGTACGAATTAATTGTCTAATATTAATAATACTTCATTTTTTATTTCAACAAATTAACCTAATGGTTACAAAACAATCAAACATAAAATAACAAATAACAATATATCTACTAATATTTGCGTAAGTGCGTAAATTTACAAATAATAACAAACAACTAAAAAGCTTATGCCTACATGATCTATAGTGCTGCAATCAAAAAAAATATAATTATTATCAATATCAATAAATCACATAAATAACAATATAACGTATAATTATAAACTTAAAAAATACCCCAATAGTATAAAAAACGAGACATCCATTCACGAATTCTAAATTCTCACTAAGACACACAATTCTATCATTCCATTACGGTACGGTAAAAAACCGACCGATGGCGGGATAACCATCCAACTGCTGGCTTTGAAATACACAGGCCGAAGACGGGCAGCAGCGTCTTCGGTGCGACAAAGCCAGTACTGCGGTCACCAACCCGCCTGCCCAGCGTGGTGACTATGGGCAAAACACATGAGTTCACGTTATTTTTGGCGTAAACTTGTGGAGGCCTATGTCCAGCAGTGGACTGTATAGGCTGTAATGTATGTACGGTAAAAAAATTATTTACGGTATAAATGTATTGAAATCTCTTAAAGCTGACTCAATAAAAAAATTGTATATATGTATTATTCAAGTTTTCAATAATTAATAATTAATAAAATAATTAATTATTAATAAAGTATTTAATAAAAATAATTGTTGTTCTTTAAATCAAGTCAAGCATATTTTTTAATTGGCGGGAATCGGGAATGAAAAAAAAATATGCTAGAATAGAAACACTGTACATTCAGTAGCTAATACCTGTAATCGACAACCATAATTCCACCAAATTCTATTGTACTCTAGAATGGAAATTCTTAAATTCAAAGCAGCCCCATGTCTATGTAATCGTCGATAATGTCGTTAATCCTCTCCTTGTAGAGACTGCTCGGCAAGGCCATAAAATCATTCAAATCAATGTCCTTAGTGACCTTCGGCGCGTCTTCCTCTTGCACCGTGATGATGGGTAGCGCGAACGTGCTGATCAAAAGACCGAACGGCATCATCTGAAAATATAGAGATCAGCTCAAACCACTGGAAATTCTTTGAGTATCTGACCGATTCTTTTTATCTTTTGGGAAAAAACTACAAGAAGCGGGGAAGAGATGTTGGGCCAACCGTACCGATTAATCACCGTCATTTGTTGTCTATCTTACCAGACATTAGTGAAATCTTACCACTATGGCACTGATGGAAGCAATTGATTTGAGAGAAAAAAGAAACGAGATGTTATGGTAGTTTATGTCATAAAGAAAACCAGATGTAAATATGGAAATTTATGGGTATCATTTACTCATAAATTCCATGTTTAATTTTACATTTGAATAAAGAATTGTGTTTCTACGGAACTTCGTGTTTTGATTTGGTCTATATTTACGCTTTAGCCATAATTTCCTATGTAGGAAAGGATCAGAGCTTAATCCACCACGCTGCTAAAATGCGGGTTGGCGGATACATCTATATTTAAATAATTGTTAATAATTATAAGCCTAGACTCTAAGTACATTTCGAAAATAAGTATTTAAAATTACTTGACTAATTAAACGGTACTCAAATCAATCGTCAGCATAATAATGATTTATAATACAATATCATACAACTTTTTTTTTTACAATTCGATGCCTAAGTCATTGATAAACCAGTAATTTTTAGAGTTCTTTACAAAAAAATAAGCACATTGTATGTGTTTTTTACTGTCCTCAAGCACTTCTGTACCCAGCGTTTCATTCCCATGGGTATCTGATAGAGATCTCTTTTTAGAGATAAGGTCGCCCTTGCCAACTACCATTGTACTAATATTTTTAACCGACTTCAAAAAAGGAAGAGGTTACTGAATTCGACCGTATATATATATCGGGGATAACTTCGTCGTTTATGAACCGATTTTGATAATTCTTTATATTTTGGAAAAGAGATATCCCAAGTGTGATGTGTACCATGATAAGGAAAACAGGATCTGATGACGGAATCCCAGAGAAATCTAGGGAAACCTTCGAAATCGTAGTGACAACTAGTGCGTTTGATTATTTTTTTCGTCTACTTACGTTGTATTACTTGTCGTTGTATCTGTTTTTAAGTGCAATAAAAATATGACAAAAAAAAAACAACCATGGATATACATACGTTTTTATCATCCAAGATTTAAAAGTTTAACGTCGAGTTGCACGAAACAAAATTAAAATTTAAGTAGAGCTTAAACTAATTTAATCAGAAGAATTTCATACAATTCTTGCGATTAAATTAGTTTAATCACTACTTAAATTTTAATTTTTTTTCATGCAACGCGACGTAAGTAATTCAGTTAATTGTATGCAAAACAGATTATCATAATAAATACAATTCAATACCTTTTCTAGTTCATACTCGAAATCCTCCCTCGGGTAAATATCGTCAGGAGCGAGATTAAGTCTCTCGAGAGCAGCGCGCAATTCCTTGTAGTAATGTTCTACTGTTCTCTTGAAGTAATTCTTCCTGAAGTTCTTGTCGGAGCCCGTGAAGATGAAATACATCAAATCAAACATTGGATTGCTCTTGAATAAAGTCTGGTAGTCCACGGAGACGACGTCGTATTCACCATTCTGTTGGAAATAGGTTTAATTTCATTATTTTGACACTTGAGTTCACGCCATTTTTGGCGTAAACTTGTGGATGCCTATGTAAAGTAATGGACTGCGAAAGGCTGATATGATGATGATGATGATGATGATGAATTACTTTGAGGTTCAAATTTAAATTGATCATATTTTAAATAATACCTAATACTCAATGACACTTAATATTTTGAAGGTTAGCATAGCGAATTATAGAAAAATGTGATTGGATTTTATAAGTTTAATACAAATAATTACTTTATGATATTTACGTAACATGGGAAATGAAAATATTAGTTCTTTTTTTTGCGCGTTAGAGAAAAATTATGAGAGATCACTCACTATAGACGGCGCCACGGTTCGCTTAAACCGAAAATAAAAATCACCATATCAAAAATTTCGATCTAGCGGGTACATCGTTCTATAGCTTAATTGGCTAGAGCGCCGACACGGTCAGTCGGAGACGCGGGTTCGAGCCCCGCTGGAGCGGTCAATTTTTGATATGATATTCAAAAATGTTTAGAATTCCTAATGTAACACAAAAATAAAAAAAATCGTACATAATAAAATTATGAGAGTAAATTATTTACGATGCGCGCGCACATCGTCATGAGAAAACCGACACTCTGAAGTTAGCTAGTCAACGAAAAAGAAGTTAGCAACGTGAAGTTAGCTAGCCAATGAAGTATAACTTCTTACGTACTTTTTTAATTTTTGCAAAAATAAAATTATATAAATTTGTATTCTATTTTAACATTTTAATTATCATTATAATATGATGTTAATGTGATTATTGTAGTTGGCCCGCGTTATTAGCATTTTTTTTTAATTTACAATTATTTTTGTAATTGGGTAAGTATTTAGTTAATTTATTTATTGCCTAATCATTGCAATGCATTCACTAATTTTTTGGTGTGTAAAAAATTTGTATGGGTTTGTATCTGTTTAAGCTGTCTGTTATTTAAAAATATGTATTATCGAATAATTGTGTTGGTTCTGAAACAAAAAAAAAACTGTAAACATTGTTTTTATATGGCCAATACTAAAGTTTGTTCATGTGCGGGGATCGAATACCGCTAGCGCAACAGCCAGTACTGTGACCACTGCGTCAACTCGTCGACAAATAATTTAATTAATAAAATCTAGGGGACCAAATACTTTTAAACAAAGAAACTATTTTTACAAAATATTTTGTAATTATTTATGTGAAATAATTAGTTAATATAAATACACGGTAAAGAGGTTGAGTAAAATGATAGTTTACGCTTGGCAGCATCTAGCAATTCAAAGTTCTCGTAATGCCTCTCATTGACATAATTCTAGCCTTGACTTCGGGAACTGATTAAAATATCATTACTCTTATTAAGATGACATTTGTCAGGAAATTAAAGTTAGGTATATGGAAAACCTCAAACCTGGTGGTTGGAATCTTTTCGTTACGTGAAATGTGGTGACTGGCAATATGAACAAAAGACGGGTGTCTTTCCGCTTACATTAAATTAATATATTTTAATCAAAAGACCTAAATTAATTTAATTTGAATAATTTGATTAATTTGAATAATTTGATAATTAATTAATTAAATTTGACACCGAGTTGGCGCAACGGTTACAGCCATGGATTGTACCTGTTGCGCTGGCGGTTGCGGGTTCGATCCCCGCACATGACAAACATTTGTATTGGTCATACAGGTGTTTGCCGTGGTCTGGGTGTTTGTGCAGTCCTTGTGGGTCTCCCCACCGTGCCTCGGAGAGCACGTTAAGCCGTCGGTCCCGGTTGTTATCATGTACACCTGATAGCGATCGTTACTCATAGTAGGGAATATATCCGCCAACCCGCATCGGAGCAGCATAGTGGATTAAGCTCTAATTCTTCTCCTACATGGGGAAAGAGGCCTATGCCCAGTAGTGGGATATTACAGGCTGAAGCGTAATTCAAAGTAGTCGTAGTGTGTTCGTGGAGTTTTTATTAGCAACTATTAAAAAAGTAACATTGCAAAATTACAAAGTGATTTATTTTAGGGTTAAAGATTGGGAATACTTTCATCGTCATTCATCATTTCAGCCTATCGCAGTCCACTTCTGGACATTGGCCTCCATAAGTTCGTGCCAAAAATGGCGTGAACACATGTGTTTTGTCCATAGTCACCACGCTGAGCTGGCGGGTTGGTGACCGCAGGGCTGACTTTGTCGCACCGAAGACGCTGCTGCCCGTCTTCGGCCTGTTTATTTCAAAGCCAGCAGTTGGATGGTTATTCCGCCACCGGTCGGCTTTTTGAGTTCCAAGGTGGTAGCGGAACTGTGTTATCCCTTAGTCGCCTCTTACGACACCCACGGGAAGAGAGGGGGTGGCTATATTCTTACTGCCGTACCCACACAGCAAACACACACGTCTTTAACATCGCTGATATATCGGTAGTACAATGACAGTTGCGAAAAGATCCGTAGAATCAAAAAGAGTTCTGTATCCGTAAAAGTTTGAAAACTTAAATTAAAACGATAAATATTGCGTTTTCTGAATATTTCTTTGTGTATTAAGAAATATGAATTAATACATGTAAATTAATTAAAAAAAATTATGAATAAATTTCAAAAGATGGCGGTTAAATGATAGTTTGTATTGTACTTGGTTAGTGATCCAAGTGCACGACACAGTTAGATTTAATTGTATAGCGATTTTCCAATTGTCCTAAACTCCTTTATCCTGTCTATGACGGCTTGGATGTCTTCCTTGTGGTTATTTTCAAACTACTCATGGCCAATTTTCCACAAATCCCTCTGTTATAACAACTGAAGATAAACTTATAATAAGGCATTAAAAAGAAAAATAAGCTTATAATAATATTGTACGTATTAAAATAATAGGTATTCGACTTTGTTTGAAAGGAATCAAATTGGTCAAATCGGTAATCCAAACCACCAATTACTAAAACTAATGGTTTCTGTTCAGTTAGAATTCAGTATCTGTGACCGTGATGTCGTCCAAGTACGTAATTATTGTCTGTACCCGCAACTTTATTAAACATGTCAATTTTTGTCCTCTTTCAGACGAAAATCGTATTTAATTTTTGGATAAAAAATAGTCTTGCGGTGTATATACTGAAAACGTGCAAAGTTGCATTAAAATTCGTTCCGTTGTTACGATCTATGTAGTTCGCACCCAAGTATAGTCAAAAAGTAACCCGAACGTGCTGTTAATGCGTCGTATATGACAAATATGCACATAATAATTGTGTTTGCCAGCAAACGAAAAAAAAACCGACTTCAATTACATCGACAAGTAATACAACGTAGGTAGACGAAAAAATAGTCAAGTAAATACGCATTATCAAAGATTACTCCAAAACTTGCAATCAGATCTCGATGAAATTTAAATGTGACCACATGATAAATTTCGGATTTCGATTAAATTAAAAATTATCTAAATCGATAGACCCAGTAAAAAGTTGTTCGGATTTTCGAGGGGTTCCCTCGATTTCTCTGGAATCCCATCATCAAATCCTGGTTTCCTTATAATAATATCACACTCAAGATATCTCCTTTCAAACAAAAAAAGAATGATCAAAATCGGTTCATAAACGACGTAGTTATTCCCGAACATACATATATATATGGTCGAATTTAGTCACTCCTCCTTTTTTGAAGTCGGTTAAATAATAATGTTGCCGTTATTAAAATAATGCGTGCTTCAACAGTTAATAATCATTTTAATTTAGACAACGCGTATTTCTGTATAAAAAAAATATCGTTTAATCATTTATTTGCTTGGAAATAAAGAACCAAGGTCGAAAATGAATTCAAAACCAAATAAACACAATTAATCAAAAATTCTATTTAGTTTAAGACTTTTACTATATGACTTACATCGTTGTCAACACAAACAACTTTTGATAAAAATCTTAATTTTATCAGAAAGAACAAATAATTTGAAAACATGTAAGTAAATAAATAATCTTTGATAAATTCCTAAAATCATAAACAATATATGTGCATTTACTATTATAAGTTAAATTTAGATATTGTACAAAAAATTATTACGTAAAATTATTTAAAAGTGAGAAATTTTTGCAATGTAGGTTTATATTTACATAACTATTAACATAAATGAGGTAGGACACGGAACTAAATAATATCAAAATCTGGAGCAGCCCGACTGGGGACTTCCCCACTTCGAATACTTATTCGACCTTACAGAAAATCACAGCTAAATAATACTGCTTCGGCAACGTGCTTGCGATGCTTCTGGTGTTGTTGCGCTCGTCTATAATTTTCGATTTTTTCAGATTTTTCGTTAAAAAATACTGCTTTGTAGATAAAAATAACAATAATATGACAAAGTTATGGATGAGACACTGTCGTTACAAAGTTTAGTAAGGGATGCGATTTGATGTGAATTGATTTAAAGTAGGTATTGCGACCGATTGCAAAAAGTCAAAAAATGTATTTATAAGGAATAGTGACTTTGGACAGCATTTTTTGGATACCTTGGTTAGGGTATCTACATGTTTAACGTGATTTTTAAACTGGAATAACTTTTTTAATAATAAGCCGATTAACATGAAACAAACAAAGCTTAAAACTAAATGTTAAGTGAAGCTTACTAAAATATAGTAGTGAAAACCCCATCTAAATCAGATAAGCCGTTCGTAAGATTAGCGTGCACAAACATATTACATTTATATTTTTATGATATGTATTGTTATAACGACATCGGATAAAATACACGCTTAGGTAAGAAAGAATCTTTATGATGGGAAGATTTTATCTACGTCATCACATCATCATCATCACATTAGCCTATCGCAGTCCACTGCTGGGCATAGGCCTCCACAAGTTCGCGCCAAAAATGGCGTGAACTCGTATGTTTTGCCCATAGTCCCTACGCTGGGCAGCTGCCCGTCTTCGCCTGTGTATTTCAAAACCAGAGGTTGGATGGTTATCCCGCCAATGGTCGTCTTTCCAAATTCCAAGGTGGTAGAGGAACTGTGTTATCCCTTAGTCGCCTCTTAAGACACCCACGGTAAGAGAGGGGGTGGCTATATTCTTTATTGCCGTAGCCACACAGCTTATCTACGTGAAAATTCAAATATTTAATTAGTTTCTATGCATAAAATAAATATTTTGTAGTCTTCTGATAACAATATTGTCAATAGAGTTATATATACATATATATCAATGACTCTCTTATCAACTATTTACAAGGAAGTTGACGCTGGAAAGCGTAATAAATTTACAGCAGGTACATGTATTAGCACCAGTTCCTAACCTTGTCTTTACTTGGTTTTCCTTTAATATTCACAAAATAATTCAGAAGATTTCTTTATAATCAATATACTATAGTCTCAGAGATACTAGAATATTAACATTAACTGGCCGTGTCAAATCGTAAGCTAATTAATTTAAATGTGTACTCACATCAAGCTTCCTATGCAGCAAGTTGCTGGGTCTGTAGTCACCGTGGACTATCACAGGACGTCTGATGGGGTTTAAGAAACCTCTAAACACATCATATTCTGTCATTTCTTTACAAAACTTCTCTATTTTCTCTTTATTTTCCGGCCTCGTTACTTCTATAGTGTTTTTTATCGAATTCTTTAATAAGTCCAACCTAATAGATATGTATGCATTAAACTCAAGACTTTTGTTATTTTCAAAGTCCTTTGGATCATCTATTGACCAGGCGATAGACAAAGCATGTAGTTTTGCTAAATTTTGAATACTTTTGGACGCATATTTCCAGTCTATTGATTCAAACCGGTTAAACGCTTGATAACCTTTTGACGTCATATCCTCTAAAATCAGTACTTCTTTACAGTATTTGTCGTTGCTTGCATAGAACTTAGGCGTGACAAGTCTGTGTTCTGATGAGACCATGTTCCGTTCTTCTATCGCTTCATAGGTCTTTAATAATTTCTTGTAGAAGAAATCTTCTATTTCAAAAATAATGAAACTTGCCGCGGACCTGATCTTTTCTCCCAGAGCTGCCAATTTAACGAAGAGCTTCAGGTCATCTTTCCCTGGTGCTGAAATGGTGACATGGTGGAGGTAGCTGGTGTAATTTGCGCCCCCACTGGAAACGGACTTGATTTTTATTTGGCATTCATCGTATCGATTCGCTTTTGCAATTTCATCAAGCATCTTGTTAATTACTTCGATGCTATCGTCACACATTTTTAAGATCTGAAAATAAAGTAAGAGATTTAACATTTTCAACTACAAATTTTGACCTTTTTGAAATAAACTAGACGCCGAAACGCGATATTTTAGTTCTTTAGATGTGATATGGTACTAATGAAAAGTACAAACTAAACATTTTTACTTTGGTCGTTAGGTCGGCGCCGATTTGCCCGTTTATTCATTTGATCACTTCGGCTTTCATTCGGCAAAGATTGGTAAATTGTGCTTATAAGAAAACAATGACACATATGCTCATACTTATCCGAATTGGTGTGAAGGATTTTTATGTTTTTTTTTTTTTGCGTATATTTAGTACATACGAAAATAGGTTGTAGAGGGCATTCAATACCACCAAGTGATAAAGGTGCCTTGAATTTCTTTTCGTTATCATTGATATATATTTTTTTCATTTCTTTGCCAATTCAACTAGTGTTTGTATAGATAAATTATTTTGGTCACCGTTGGTGCAGCTGTTTACTTTGAATATTCTAATTATTTTTCTTTTAGTTTTTCAGTTATTTTTATAATTTAATTTTTTTAATAAACATTTAATGGAATAAGAATAATTTATAAACATATTTTTATAACGTAAAGTAAATACGCATTATTTGCGATAGCTCAAAATGCAATTGTTAAATCTTAATTAAATTTAAATAGGACCACAAGTTGAAAAACCCAGTCAAAAGTTCTGAGGTAACATATTAAAAAAAATCGCTTAAAAGTGAAAGTATTCATTATTCATCATTCATTAATTTAAAAAAATATATCTAATATTAATAAATAATAAATAAATAAATTTAATTAAACCATATATTTATATTTATTACATTGTTTTGATGTTAACATATTAAAAAAGTTTTTATTTTAATAAAGATAAAACAGACAATATCTTTATTATTAAAAATATTATCTAGTAATAAATACTTATAGGAATCAGCAATAATTAATCAAAACTATACATGGGTATTTTGGTTTATAGTTATACTTTATTGCTAACTAGCTGTGCCCTGGATGGAATTTAACAAAAGAGCAATTGCTCAGTTCGCAGAGTTACAAAATAAATAAATTTCTAAAATAAAAGTAGCCTAAGTTACTCCCGTCAAAATCGGTCCAGCCGTTTCAGAGATTAGCCGGAACAAACAGACTGACAGACAGATAGACAGACAGACAGATAAAAATTGTAAAAAATATTATTTTGGTATATGTACCGTGTACATCCATATGCATTTAGTAAAAAGCGGTTATTTTAATATTACAAACAGACACTCCAATTTTATTTATTTGTATATAGATATATAGATAATTTTCATTATAATTACTAAGTATATTATAATTATTATTAATTTTTTATCAAACGAAGCAAAATTTATTGATTAAGGTTTATTTACAGCCTCTTTAGTTTTTTCTAAGAAAATGATTAAATAAAACTTACAAATGAAAATTGAAGAAAGTATAAAGTTTTCTGAAAGCGGAGCGACTGCACACAGCATCTGTCAACCTTGAACTAAGCGCACCTTAGTCCCATATCTATCGCTAAACGTTTGCGAGATAATATAAGCTATTATGTAACAATATATGCACAGTATTCTTTAGTCATTACGCTCCAACCTGTAGTATCCACTCGGCATAGGCCTCTTTCCCCATGAAGGAGAAGGATCAGAGCTTAATCCACCACGCTGCTCCAATGCGGGTTGGCGGATATATTCTCTACTATGAGTAACGATCGCTATCAGGTGTACATGATAACAACCGGGACCGACGGCTTAACGTGCTCTCCGAGGCACGATGGGGAGACCCACAAGGACTGCACAAACACCCAGACCACGGCAAACACCTGTATGGCCAATACAAATGTTTGTCATGTGCGGGGATCGAACCGGTACAATCCATGACTGTAGCCGTTGCGCCAACGCGGCGCCAGTCATTGCTGTTCATTAAAATAGCAACAGCAGCGTTATTCATTGAATAGGAAATGCATGTATATATTCAATGAAATCCACTGAGACCATTAATCATAGTATTATTTACGATCTGTGATAACACACATTTATTTAATTGATTTAATTTTTTAATTGACCTTTAACTGAGGTAGGGCACAGCAGGCATTTCCTGCGCAAAATATGAAGCAGCCCGACTGGGGTAGTACCTCGACCTTACAGAAGATCACAGCAAAATAATACTGTTTTCAAGCAGTATTGTGTACCTGTTGGTGAGTAAGGTGACCAGAGCTGGGGGGAATGGGGATTGGGTCGGCAACGCGCTTGCGATGCTTCTGGTGTTGCAGGCGTCTATAAGCTACGGCAATCGCTTACCATCAGGTGAGCCGTACGCTTGTTTGCCGACCTAGTGACATAAAAAAAAAATGGCTTCCAGTTGCTAACAATTTCTCGTTGCTAGATATAACAACAACAACTTTGTTCTCTATTGTTATTTCTTGCAGCGAAAGATGACCCATACGCTCATAGCTTTTTATACAATCTGAGTTTCAAGTAATTTGGATTTTTTGGCGGTAAATAAGTCTATAATTTCTGAAGTCGAATTAAAACTGTTGAGAGTTATAGTAGAACCTTTGGAGTACTCCCTAGTAGTCTATTCATGAGTGAGAAATAGTGATTCAGCGATGTCATATAGCTTCCCACAACGCTATAAAAGCTTCACTTTCCACGGCCCTCAGTAGGGTTTTTGCCTGTGTCGGGGGTCTGGAAAGCCACAATACATAATCACAATCGCCCAGACCATGACAGACATTTATATGTCCAATACAAATTTCTGTCGTGAGCGGGGATCGAATCCGCAACTGCCAGCGCAACGGTCAGTGCTATGATGAAATTTAAATGTGACCACATGATAAACATCGGCTTTCGATTAAATTAAAAATCATCAAAATCGGTACACGGTACGGTTCGAGGGTTTCCCTCGATTTCTCTGGGATCCTATCATCATATCCTGGTTTCCTTATCATGGTATCACATTCACGACACCTTCTTTCCAATAAAAAAAGAATTATCAAAATCGGTTCATAAACGAAAAAGTTATCCCCGAACATACATAAAAAATATATATATATCCATATACGGTCGAATTGAGTAACCTCCTCCTTTTTTAAAGTCGGTTAAATGATTAATAAATATGTTTTACCGTTTGTGGAAAATTTACCCTCAAAGAAACGTAATAGCGTTTTACAATACATAAATATGATAGTGTGGGCGTCCGTCAGAATGAAGTAAGGATCATGAAACTTTATAATTATTCCTTAGTTTAAATACGAACATAAACAAGTCATCATCATCATCATTTCAGCCTATTGCAGTCCACTGCTGGATATAGACCTCCACAAGTTCACGTCAAAAATGGCGTGAAGTTAAGTGTGTTGCCCATAGTCACCACGCTGGGCAGGCGGGTTGGTGACCGCAGGGCTGGCTTTTCGCACCGAAGTCGCTGCGTTTCGCTGCTGTGTATTTGAAAGTCAGCCATTGAATGGTTATCCCGCCATCGATCGGCTTTATAAGTTCCAAGGTGATAGTGGAACTGTGTTATCCCTTAGTCGCCTCTGGACACTGCCACGTGAAGAGAGGGGGAAAGGAGGGGGGGACATAAGAGTTGAAATGTTGAATATGAAAATAAGTCATTTTTAAAAGTTAATCTTTGGTTTGATAACGAAAAATAAATAGATGTATGTGTTTGTATTTCGATATTTCTGGAAATTTTGCACCTAAGGGGGTGATATAAATAAATAAATAAAAATAAATAAATAAACGGCTCACAGTCACTTCCATTAGGATTTACTCTTGTGTCGGAGATCCGAAAAAAAACAAAATATAAAAGGACAAGTGCCCAGACCACGCCAAACATGACATTGATGAAAAATACTTTCATTTCTTTTTGATATTTCTCTTGTAACAAAGTTTATTTTATACGGTTGTAATTTTTTTATTTAGAAATTTAATAATTGACGAGCGAGTTGTTGAAGCATCAGACTCAACTTTACTTTATAACAGAATTGCCTTTATATTTTTTCAGGCGTCAACTGATTAAATTAGTGACGGTCACCATAAATTTATGAATCAATACACTTTGAGCACTGCTCATAGTAACATCATCAATCTTTTGTTCTAAGCTTCTTTGAATACCAAACTTTTGAAGCCCCTTGCACGCACACGAGTAATAAATAGTATGTAATAGTTGATTTATTTAATAATATATAAAAAAAATATATAAACAATTATTACAATATTAATTAATTAATTTAATAAGATCCACCAACAGAATTACATGTTTAAAAAAATTATGTGGTGTCATGGGACACCAGGTAGGAACGAAGTTCCTTTGGATAGTATAGAAACAACACAATTTAAGCAACAAAAAAAATGTTGAATTTTATATATATTTCCTAGTTCTTGATTTTTTTTTTTGATTTTTTTTATTGGTTTTTAATTAAGTACATAAAAGTATTTAGGAAATTTAGTATTTTTGAAAATAACAAATACTGTAAAAGAAAATAAATCAAACAAAATATTAATAATAATAATTATTATTATTATTAGGATTAATAGGATTAATAGGATTAATAGGATTAATAGATAAATAGGATCCGGGACGGTTCGCTCGCAGCCAGGATGCAGAAGGCGGTGTTACTTGACTCGGCTAGGATTGTCCGCCGGTTTCTCAGCCTACAGCCCTAACCCCCGGCTGTTTGATCTCCCTGCCGGGGCGTATTCCTCCACCCGCTTATATTTATATATGTAAGTATAAGTAAATTTACTATATTATTTATATAAGTAGTTATTATAATATATGTATCTATTATGTATTGGGCGGGCGGAGTGACATTCAGTAATATATATAATTCAAACTATTAAGTGAAATAAAAAAGCATAAAAGCAATACATAAAGACATTTATTTTTGTCGACAGTATAAAATTACATAAATAATTTTAAAAAAGTTTACTAGTAATATTTTAGTTTTACAAACGTCATATTATACAGTCGTGTGACTGGTATTACGTCACTTCCGTTATATATTTTTCTTACGGTTTTAGTATCACATTTTTTTCAGTTCGGTCGCTCAGCCAATGTCAAGCCTGCCGTAAGGAACTTCGTTCCAAAAGTGTATGTGTGTATTTATGTACGCACGTATGAAGTTAAACTTCATTGGTTAGCTAACTTCACGTTACTTATTTCTTCTTTGACTTCAGGTGACGATGTGCGCGCGCATTCAGTGGCTAGCTAACTTCTCATTGCTAACTTCTTCTTCGTTGACTAGCTAACATCAGAGTGTCGATTTTTTCGTGACGGTGTGAACGCGCATCGTAAATATTTACTCTCATAATAGAAGTATAACTTCAAAAATAATGAGTTATAAGGGGGCGTTCATAAAATACGTGAAATGTGTAAGGGGGGAAGGGGTCGAGTCAAATCTCATCTAATCTTACGTTGGAGAGATGGGGGGGCCTCGGCAAATATCACGCAAATTTTTCTAATTGAAAGTATTATTTAAGTATTCTATTGTTAAATTTTTATTACACTTATAATTAAACTCTCAGCAATATTGATTACTAGTCTTAACTAATCGTAAATTAAAGCACGAAGCAATTTTTTCCTTTTTAACCGACTTCAAAAAAAGGAGGAGGTTACTCAATTCGACCGTATCTATAATCTATAATATATATAAAAGCGAAAGGTCATTCATCACGAAATCTCCGAAACTATAACACCTAGAAACTTGAAATTTGGCAGGTAGATTCCTTATAGAGCGTAGGCATCCGCTAAGAACGGATTTTACGAAACTCGACCCCTAAGGGGGTAAAACGGGGGTTAGAAGTTTGTATGAAAGTCCTATGTTTTTGAAGTAAGAGACTTGAAATTTAAAATTTATGCTCTATAGATAGTGAAAAGGTGCTCAAATAATGTATCTTTAGAAATCAACTCCCTTTTGGGGTTAAAACGGGGTATGGTAGATTGACTTACTCATCACGAAATTTCCGAAACTATAACACCTACAAGCTTGAAATTTGGCAGATAGGCTCCGTATAGGGCGTACACAGCCGCTAAGAAAGGATTTTACAAATCTCGACCCCTAAGGGGGTAAAACGAGGGTTGGATATTTGTATGAAAGTCCTATGTTTTTGAAGTAAGCGACTTGAAATTTAAAATGTATGCTCTATAGATGATGAGGAGGTGTCCAAATAATGTATCTTTAGAAATCAACTCCCTTTTGGAGTTAAAACGGGGGATGGTAGGTTGACTCATTCATTACGAAATCTCCGAAACTAGACCAGCTACAAATTCGAAATTTGGCAGGTAGGTTTCTCATAGGGCTAGACATCCGCTAAGAACTGATTTTATGAAATTCGACCCCTAAGGGGGTAAGACGGGGGTTGGAAGTTTGTATAAAAGTCCTATGTTTTTGAAGTAAGCGACTTGAAATTTAAAATGTATGCCTCATAGATGATGAGAAGGTGTCCAAATAATGTATCTTTAGAAATCAACTCCCTTTTAAGGGTTAAAACGGGGGATGGTAGGTTTACTCACTTATCACGAAATCTCCGAAATTATGACACCTACAAACTAGAAATTTGGCAAAAAGGCTCCTTATAGGGCGTAGACCTTCGCTAAGAAGGGATTTTACGAAATTCGACCCCTAAGAGGGTAACACGGGGGTTGGATATTTGTATGAAAGTCCTATGTTTTTGAAGTAAGCGACTTGAAATTTAAAATGTATGCTCTATAGATGATGAGGAGGTGTCCAAATAATGTATCTTTAGAAATCAACTCCCTTTTGGGGTTAAAACGGGGGATGGTAGGTTGACTCATTCATTACGAAATCTCCGAAACTAGACCAGCTACAAATTCGAAATTTGGCAGGTAGGTTTCTTAAAGGGCTTAAACAACCACTAAGAACGGATTTTACTAAACTCGACCCCTAAAGAGATAAAATGGGGGTTGGAAGTTTGTATGAAAGTCCTATATTTTTGAAGTAAGAGACTTGAAATTTAAAATGTATGCTCTATAGAAGGTGGGGAGGTGTCCAAATAATGTATCTTTAGAAATCAATTCTCTTTTGGGGTTAAAACGGGGGATGGTAGGTTGACTCACTCATCATGAAATCTCCGAAACTATAAAAGTTACAAACTTGAAATTTGGCAGGTAGGTTCCTTATAAGGCGTAGACACCCGCTAAGAACGGATTTTACGAAACTCGATCCCTCAGGGGATAAAACGGGGTTTGGAAGTTTGTATAAAAGTCCTATGTTTTTGAAGTAAGCGACTTGAAATTTAAAATGTATGCTCTATAGATGATGAGGAGATGTCCAAATAATGTATCTTTAGAAATCAACTCCCTTTTGGGGTTAAAGCGGGGGATGGTAGGTTTACTCACTCATCACGAAATCTCCGAAATTATAACAGCTACAAACTTGAAATTTGGCAAAAAGGCTCCTATAGGGCGTAGACCTTCGCTAAGAAGGGATTTTACGAAATTCGACCCCAAAGGGGGTAAACCGGGGTTGGATGTTTGTATGAAAGTCCTATGTTTTGAATTAAGAGACTTGAAATTTAAAATATATGCTCTATAGATGGTGAGGAGGTGTCCAAATAATGCATCGTAATCTATATATATAAAAGAGAAAGGTCACTGACTCACTTATCACGAGAAACCTAAAACTGCTGAGGGTCCATCCATCCAAGGATGGATAAAGATGAAATTTGGCAGAAAGGTAGATTATTAGTTAGTAGACGTCCGCTAAGAAGGGATTTTGCGATATTCCACCGCTAAGGGGGTTTAATTGGGGTTGATAGTTTGTATGAAACATATACAGCAGCTATAAGTTCGTCGAGAGGTTATTTATACTGCAGCCTGAAAATAAAACTAAGAATGTGGTGTATAGAGAGGTTTTATAAAAACAACTATTAAATTATACTAAATAGTGCCTTTTAAAAAGCTACTCAGTGTAATAAGCATTTCAAGTGACTGAAATAAAAAAAAATGCGTTAAACATCTTAATAGTAATGCATATCTTCATAACCACGCGGATGTAGTCGCGGGCAACAGTTAGTGTATTATAAAACAATGCCCTCAAAAGTTTATGTGACCGATTTCCTCAAAATCTACTGAACGGATTTTCATGCGGTTCAAGAGGAAGGTTTACGGAACGGCTAAGACGATTTTGATGAGAGTTTCACTGGAAGTTTGCCGGGAAAACTTTGTGACACACTGATTTCAACGCGGGCGAAGCCGCGGGCACAGCTAGTATATATATATATATATATTTTATGTATGTTCGGAGATAACTTCTTCGTTTATGAACCGATTTTGATAATTCTTTTTTTGTTGGAAAGGAGATATTCATAGTTTGGTACCATGATAAGGAAACCAGGATCTGATGATGGGATCTCAGAGAAATCGAGGGAAACTTTCAAAAATCGCAAGGGTGAATAGTAAATTTAATCATGTTTTCATTAAGTACTATAAAGCACTACTATTTAATAAAGGTCTGGAGTCGATCTGATGATGGAGAAGAAAGATAGTTGAGGGAACTCTTCAACAATTTATAGCAATTACCTGCTTTTTGAACTTAATTCGTTTCTATTGATGAGAATTTTGCACCTGTATGAGTTATAAGTGCCATTACAGTCTGATGATGAAGACAAACGTTAGTCGAGGGAACTCTTTAACGATTTATAGCAATTACCTGCTGTTTGAACTTAATTCGTTTCTATTGATCAGAACTTTGCATGTATATGAGTTATAAGTGCCATTTCAGTCTGATGATGGAGACGAAAGATAGTCAAGGGTACTTTTCAACGACTTATGGCAATTACCTGCTGTTTGAATTTAATTTGTTTCTATTGATGAGAACTTTGCACCTATATGAGTTACAAGTGCCATTAAAATCTGATGATGGAGACGAAAGATAGTCGAGGAAACTTTTCAACGATTTATAGCAATTACCTGCTGTGTGATCATCTGTGTCGCAGGACCAGGTTTGATGATGGAGCCCATAAACACTCGAGGGAATTTCTCAACAATTTACAGCAGTTACCTTTTGCTGTTTGACAACCCTTTGATATAATGGTGCATGTGCCGTGTCAGCGGCGCCTAAACACCGACGGTCGCGGGTTCTATTCCAGCTCGGAGTGGATATTTATGTTTATATAAATATTTATTTTTGGTCTAGTTGTTAATCCTTGTGGTTCTCCCAACCTAGCCTCGGAGAACACGCTAGGCTGTCAGTCCCGGTTGTTATTACGTACACCTGATAGCAAACTTTACTCATAGTATGTCGACGCGTTAGCGCAGCGGTCACAGCACCGGCTGTTGCGCTGGCGTTAGTGGGTTCAATCCCCGCGCACGACAGAGATTTGTATTGGCCATAATAGATGTTTGTTATGATCTGGGTGTTTGTGCTTGTGTATTGTGTATGTTTCCGAACCCCCGACATAAGAGAAAAAGCATCCTTGTTAGGTCTACCCATCACTAAAAATTGTAAAATAAAATAATTTTTAACAAAAAAAAACCGACTTCAAAAAGGAAACTAAAAAGTGAAAAATAAATTTACTTAGTACAAAGTAATTCGTATTTTGATTTAGTTAATCAGAAATGAATAAATAAATATTTTATAATTTTGAAGTTGGTGCCAAGTGCCAAGGTGGGGGTTGGGGGAGGGGGTTGAATAAAATCTCACGACATCTCACCAGGGGGGAGGGAGGTACAGAAAATTTAAAAAAACACCTCACGTAATTTATGGGCGAACCGTAATGCTTAGGTATTAAATATACATATAATTCCTCTTAAAGGTTAAAGTTTTCATTTTGTAACTACAAAATGAAAATTTTAAACGCGCTTCAGCCTGGAATATTCCACTGCTGGGCATAGGCTTCCTTTCCCATGTAGGAGAAAGATCAGAGCTTAATCCTCCACGCTGCTCCAATGCGGGTTGGTGGATCTATTCCCTGCTATTAGTAACGATCGCCTTATTGTTACCAATAAAATCCTTTCTTTAGTCACCCCACTGGGCAGGCGGGTTTATGACCGCGGGGCTGGCTTTGTGTGAGTATTTTAAAGCCAGCAGTTGGATGATTATCACACTATCAGTCTGTTTTATAAGTTCCAAGATGGTAGTGGAACTGTGTTCTCCCTTAGTCTCTTATGACACCCACGGGAAGAGAGGGGGTGGCTATATTCTTTACTGCCGTAGCCACAAAGCCCGTAGAATCAAGTGTTTATTAATAAAGAAGGAAACAATATTAACCGGATGAAATGGTTGACGTCTATCATGTGCTATATTGATAACATTAATTTTAGAACTAATGTTAATATAATTACACCTACAGTCAGTTCGTACTTAATTTGTAATTTATTTAAAAAAAACCTGTTTTTAATTCGAAAGGGAGTAACACACATTTGTAGATTAGAAGTTTGATGACCTTTTACGTAAAATTGAAACAATTAATTGCCTTATTGTCTGATTAATAGTACTTTATAAGAAATTCTAAATTCCAAAATATATTATGTACGGCATATAACATAACATTGTGTACAAGTCATCTAAGAGATCGTCACATTTTTTCCAATAACAAAAAGTTCAGTTCAGGCAGTTTTAATAACTCAGATAAACTCTTTATAACTCTGTTCGTAGCCGCACAACGATTCTACAAAAATTTTAATAACTCTTCTGGCAGAGTTCCAAATCTTCCACTTACTCTGACTAATTAAATCATAAAACGGTTCCTAGACTTAATAATAATAGCAATAATAATATATCTAATACTATTAAATGAGCAATTCTTGTATATATATAATCTGAATCTCGGAAACATCTCCAACGATTTTCATAAAATTTAGTATATAGGAGGTTTCGGGGGAGATAGATCCATCTAGCTAGGGTTCATTTTTACAAAACGTCGTTTTATCCCAGTTTTTAGACAATGAAAAAATAGCTACAATATCGTTAGAATACAAAGGTAAATTTCGCAGTTGTCAATATAGTTTGTCATACATAGTTTAGGTCATTAAATCAGGTCAAATCCCATATCTCCAGATCAATTACTCTTTTCCTTTTTTTTCTAAATGCACTCATGATCTTTTATTTAAATTAACAATTAATTTTCATTTTTCATTATTATGTCGGTAAAATCGGAAAAATATTATTCATATTTTATCAATATGTAATTCGTATTTAAATATGATTTTCAAAAGACATAATTTACTAAAAATACCGAGCTAAGTCACATAATAATAATAATAATTTTTATTTAAGTAACCAGTGACTCATTTTGGTTAGTAAGCAATAATTCTTACATACTATGTTAGTTGTATTATTAGAATTTTTTTGTTAAATAAATAAATCTTACAATACACATGAATCACCCCTGCACCGTTCCAACGGCACAGCAATACTTTTTCAGTGTTAATAATACTTTTTCAGATATTTTAAGAGAAAATAAAAATTTCAGAATTATTATTCATACTAAGTAAATAAATATATAGTTTTTTCAGGGATTTTTTTCCACAAGGGTCGCCGACCTTTAAGGAAAATATGGAAAACCTCAGAAGGAATGTCATTCCACAGTTTGTACGTAAGCGAAAAAATGAGCAAGAATCCCATCCGGATGCACTGAGTACAAATCAGTTATCAAATGACATAAACTTTGTAAAACAGAAACCGATGTTCTAATATGAAGTATTGCTCCATCCTGCACACAATTCCTATAACTTTTCTGCAGCCACTGGCTTTTTTGCCATCCAAGTTATCCCGGAATTGTACCTCGGTCATTATTTACCCCAAGTATACCAATACTGTTATGAATGTTCAATAACAAATATTCTGAAAACTCGGCACCACAATACAAAGGTTCTAACCGATTAAGACGCAGTTTCGTCGAAACTACGCCTCCGTGCTACGTAAATTATATTTTGTCCCCCACTTCAACTTGAAGTATATAAACAGGCCAATTCAAAAGGCATCATTAATACCGTCATCAGCATAGCAACGAATATTGTTGGTTTGCGACGTATCGTTAATAAGCAGAATAAACAGTGTGGGTGACAGCACTGAGCCTTGAAGAACTCCAGTGTTAAGCTCGTGCTAGCCTCTACCATCCCACTGCTGGAGGGAGCATAGGCTTTTTTCTCTACGGAAAATCCTTTTTTCTGTATGTAAGTAATCTTAGCGTGCTCTCCTACACACAGTACAGTGGTAAAACCCACAAAGTTAAGATATCTTGACCACAAAAAGATATTCATGCAAATAGCTACAAATATTCGTTCCAAACGGGTATCAAACCCGTAACTGTCGGTGTCCTAAATGCACTACCACACCAGAACGGTTGTTTTTTTTAGAATATAAGTAAATAACAAATATAAATCTCATTAGTAGATATTATTATTATTCCAGTTCCGTCATCATAAAATAAATAAAAAACAGTGAGGTGTCTGGGACATCAGATAGGAACGAAGTTCCTTATTATAAAATATTAATTTCAATTTCTATTCGAGGTATAAAGACAATAATTATTCGGGTATACATTTTTTATTATAATTTTTTTATCGATAGAAATAAAAAAACTACTTTAAAAAATTATCTTAACACCTTTATTTTATTTACAATGATTTTTTTTAAATATATAATAATTATCGAATGATATAATAATAAAAATTATGTGGTGTCACCAGGTAGGAACTAAGTTCCTTCGGATAGTATTTTGCAACACAATTTGAAAAAAAAAAATGTTGAAATTTATATATATTTTCTAGTTCTTGATTTTTTTTTAAAATTTTGTTGAATGGTTTTTAATTAAGTACATAAAAGTATTTAGGAAATTTAATATTTTAATAAATAACAAATACCGTAAAATAAAATAAATCAAACAAAATAATAATAATAATAATAATTCAAACTATTAAGTGAAATAAAAAACATAATTATATCTTTATTTATTTTTGTCGACAGTATAAAATTTCATAAATAATTTAAAAAAAGTTTACTAGTAATATTTTACAAACGTGTTATACAGTCCTGTGACTGATATTACGTCACTTCCGTTATATATTTTTCTTACGGTTTTAGTATCACATTTTTTCCAGTTCGGTCGCCCAGCCAAATGTCGTAAGGAACTTCGTTCCAATAGCAAACTGCAAAAATAATAAAAGTCATCACGTAGACTAAACATTAGACACTGTATAGCAATCATACATAGACTATACTTAAAAATCTTACGCTTTTTTTTATGGTTACGATCGTTTTTGCTGGCTAGGATACAACCCCTTAAAGGAATAATAAATTGAACAAAAAAATTTTTTTATTCAAATTGGTAATTTTAAGAATTTTCCACATTTGAAGGCAAATTTTAGCAAAAGTAGCCCCATTAAGTACAACTTTTTATTTATGATTATGAAAGCTGAGACTTTGGAAAAGTTTTTAAGCCTAATTAGAAATCATAAAATTGCCTGTTTAGATTTTTAATTCTAAGTTGAAAATTGAAGTCATAGTTCTCAAAACGTAAAATTTTCACTTTACACTTAGATTTTCACAATTTCCATCAAAGTTAAGAATCTGAACCTTTTAAGCAGGAAGCTACAGCTCATGAATATTTAGATACAATAACAAAAATTCTAAAAAGTCTTCAATTTTTTTTTTTTAGAAATTTTTAAAGTTGTTCAGGTGGAAAATTCTCAAAAACATATAAAAAAATTCATAACTCGAAAACTATGCAAAATCGCTGAACATACATAGGGGTGATTCGGATACCCCAAGGGGTGCCCTATCTCTGGAATTCCGCTTATCACTACTTTTTGGGACACCTTTATATATGTATACTATTTTAACTGAGGTAGGGCACAGCAGGAATTTCCTGCTCAAAATATGGAGCAGCCCGACTGGGGTAGTACCTCGACCTTACAAAAGATCGCAACTAAATAATACTGTTTTCAAGCAGTATTGTGTTCCTGTTGGTGAGTAAGGTGACCAGAGCTCCTGGGGGGATTAGGGATTGGGTCGGCAACGCGCTTTCGATGCTTCTGGTGTTGCAGGCGTCTATAAGCTACGGTAATCGCTTACCATCAGGTGAGCCGTACGCTTGTTTGCCGACCTAGTGACATAAAAAAAATAATATTTATTTATTTATTTCAGCAGTAATAATGCCGTTAAGCCCTTATTGGGTTTGACTTGGCATATTTACATTATTACAATATTTTTGTGTGCTACAATCTATAAGTCACAGTTGTTCTTCAATATTAAGTAAGGGAAATCAAAATATAAATAAACAACAATTATGCAGTATATGGGGTAGGATAACAAAAAATGTAAGAGATGCAAGCAAAATGTTTGTGCCCAGAATGCGGGTACATGTCTAATACCGTGCGGACAACACGCTCACAGACAGGTTTAAAAACATATACAATATGTTTACTTATTCAATATAATTTTTTTATTGAATTTACAATCTCGTCCCCTATTGTTACGATGTCGAGAGCACGTATAGCATTGTTTTGTCTTCATTAATTAGATAGTGTTTTTTGTCCAGTAGTGGAGTATTACATTGTGGTACTGATTTTTTAAAATTCGTTTGCAAAATGTTTAGCAATTACATTTTCATCATTTGTATACTTTTTAAGTGCTTTTAATATTTTATGTCGTCTATTGATTTAGTTATTTTACCCATCAAACTACTTACTATTTTCCATGTTTTTCTAGGATCATTTTTGTTTAGCAATATTAAATCAGAAATTGTGCATTTATCTCGAGATTTAGTTAATAATTTATGTGTTTTTTTTTTCTAAAATTACTATTCTCGAGGCGTAATAGTCTATTGGTGGGATTTTTTAGGCATCTAATAAAAAGTTTATCAGTTTCATTATATTTATCTCTAATTTTATCATTAATCCATTGTGACGGTTACGTTTTGAAATTAAGGATATTTTTTTAGTTAAGGTCGATTGTGTATATGCATCATTAAATAAACTAGAAATATAATTGTATATTTGGTTTGCACAATTCATTGACTCAGTTATTACCCAATGTATTTTATTTAATTCATTTTTTTAATTTTTTTTATCGATATAAGAAATTATTCTTTGAGCGCGCTGTATAGTGCGTACTCCGGTATAATAAAAATAATCATACGATGGACGGCCAATACGGTACTCAGCACTGCCGAACGGAGTTCCTCAGCGCAATTTCGGACAAAAATATGATCAATACATGTTTTACTTATTCGACCTTTAGTTCTTGTATAATACGAAATAATACCTTGAAGAACTTCTTCGGATAATAGTTTCATATAACGTTCCGTAGTGACATCTTTGTTTTTTTTTTTGGTCATGTTTACATAACCTATCAAAATTAAATTTTGGTCGTAATAGTGTTTGCCTAGTATTTGCGGGAGTTCCGATTTTAGGAAATAATAAATGCACTAATAGTCACAGAAAGATTATGTCAAGTTGTAATTTTGCCTATTAAGCAAAAATAGAAAAACAGTGATTTTCGCGGACATATATAATAATTCCTGCAGGTACGTTTACCTTTACGTTTTTCTAGTAACTTTGCATATCCTTTTATATTAAACATACTACTTAGATGCTCTGAGATATTGACTTCAGTAAGAACAATAACGTCTATTGGATTTTGATTTGTACTGACATGATAAAGTACCCACAGGTAATTCTTAATTAGCGATCTTATATTAATATGTACTACGGAGAAGTTATATAATATTTTTGGGCGGTATTATTGACAAATAATTGACTACGTTAGGAAAATCAAATATTTCTAGATTTGAAATGTTTTCTATCATTATGCGAATGTCAATGTTTACTTCCTTAGTTTTGGACATTTGCTCAATTTCTTCTTCAGGAATGAAAAGTTTTGGGGCGATCTGCTCACACAGTCGTTACACGTCCATTCGAGATTTTTAGCAAGCTTGATGACACTTAGCTGTTTTGCTAGTGAGACTGGCACATTATTGGCATTGGCATGGACCACCATACCAGACTTGCTGTAGTGTACTACAGTATTCAGAGTTCTTCCTGGTGATAGATTTATCGCATTGGTTTATCACATTTAGTTCGAGCTACTATTGAAGGTAGTTTTAAATTTTTATTAACGATAAACGTTTGATTGTCGAAACAGGGGATTCAATCCGGCAATCCAGTTCTAAATCAAACCCTAAACATGGCGGACGCAGAAGAAACCTTACGTAAATTGTTGGACGAAATATTAGACGAAATGAATTATAAGCCTCGGGAAACCGAAATCAAAGCGATTGAAAGCGGTGGAGCGAACATTACATCAGTTCTTTTTTTTGTCAATGTATCGTCTCCGAATCGAGAGGACCTAAAGATTTTTGCGAAAGTTGCTTGCGTTGAAGAAAAAATGCGTAGTAGAATGATTGGAGACTGGCTCTACGATACTGAGCGATTCGTTTACACGAAACTGCTTAAAGTTTACAATGATATTGAAAACAAAATGAATGTGTCAGATGAACACAAATTTAGATTCCCAAAATTGTACGGTTATAACGCCGAAAAAGGTAGAGAGACTGTGGTAATGGAGAACCTAGTTGAGAGTGGTTATCAACCGTTTAGCAGATTCGAATCATTGGATTGGGCGCATGCTAGTGCTGCAATCGAGAATTTGGCTAAATTCCATGCGCTATCATTTGCTTATGCGAAACATCATCCTGACGAATTCCAAAAACTCATAGTTGATTTGAAATTTAGGATAGTTTCAGGAGGCCAAGATGATAATTCGAAAGACTTGTGGCAGAAACCGATTGCGTGTTTATTGGCGGCGGTAGAGCAAGATCTTCAAGGTCGTATAATCAAAGTGATGAAGGGTTGTGCAGACGATTCGACTAAATACTCCAGACCAATCGGTCAACCTGTTATAGTGCACGGAGATTACAAATGTAGCAACATTCTGTTCAGGAAACAGGTGAGAAAAACTAAATAAATATCTAGATACCTGATTCTTTAACTCCACTATTTAATAAAATAAAAAAAAAACTCTAAAAAAAATGACAAAAAATATTAACCGATTTCATTGTATTTAACATTTATTTGATATTTTTAACCGACTTTCAAAAAAGGAGGAGGTTCTCAATTTGACTGTATTTTTTTTAATGTATGTTACATCAGAACTTTTGACCGGGTGGACCGATTTCGACAAAATTTTTTTAAATCGAAAGTTGGTGTGTGTCAATTGGTCCCATTTAAATTTATTTGAGATCTAACAACAACTTTTCGAGTTATATCTAATAATGCGTTTTTACTTGACGCTTTTTTCGTCGACCTACGTTGTATTATACCACATAACTTTCTACTGGATGTACCGATTTTGATAATTCTTTTTTTGTTAGAAAGAGGATATTCCTAGTTTGGTACTATGATAAGGAAACCAGGATCTGATGATGGGATCCCAGAGAAATCGAGGGAAACTCTCGAAAATCCGCAATTACTTTTTACTGGGTGTACCGATATTGATAATTTTTAATTTAATCGAAAGCTGATGTTTATCATGTGGTGACATATAAATTTTATCGAGATCTGATAACTACTTTTTGAGTAATCTTTGATAACGCGTAGTTACTTGACTATTTTTTCGTCGATCTACGTTGTATTACTCGTCGATGTAATTGAAGTCGGTTTTTTTTCATTTGAAAGCAAACACAATTATATTATTATCTATATATACTAAAAATAAATATAATTGGATTGTCTGTTTTTCATATTGAAATAGCCGTTTTTTACTAAATTCATCTGAATGTATCGGCATGTACTCGGCACATATACCAAAATAACATTTTTATAATTTCTGTCTGTCTGTCTGTCTGTTTGTTCCCGCTAATCTCTGAAAGGGCTGGACTGATTTTGACGGGACTTTCACTGGCAGATAGCTGATATAATAAGAAGTAACTTAGGCTACTTTTATTTTAGACATTTTTTTATTTTATAACTCTGCGAACTGAACAATAACTTTATAGTTAAATTCCACGCGGACGAAGTTACGGTCGAACTAAATTGTATTGATAAAGCAATTATCAAATTAAATTAATTAGTTTTACCGCTACATACGACGATTCCAAAAATACTAGAATACAAATTACCATCAATTTATAATGAAAATTCCAAATGGCTCGATAAGACATCATCTTGAAGAGGTTGTTATAACGTTATCATAAAATAATTAAGTATGAGAGATATGATTTTCCACCACATAACACTGTACCACTTTAAACTATCTTAATTGTTACCTATATTTTTTATATATTAATACGTGAAGCAAAACTTTGTATCCCTTTTTACGAAAATTGCGCGGACGGAGGAGTAAGAAATTTCGTACACTTATAGTTTATACAGGGAAGGAGCGCAGAATGCTGCAATTTTTTTATTATCATTCATAAAAATATATTAAGTAATAATACAACTAGCTGTGCCCGCGACTTCGTCCGCGTGGAATTTAACAGTTATATACAAGTACGTAATAACAGTTATATACATACAGTATACTGAACAGTATAGTTATTGTTCAATTCGCAGTTATAAAAAAAAAATTGAACATCAGCTGTATGGTTACGGCATCAAAGAATATAGCCACCCCCTTTCTTCCCGTGGGTGTCGTAAGAGGCGATTAAGGGATAACACAGTTCCACTACCACCTTGGAACTTATAGTGCCGACCGATGGCGTCATAGCCATCCAACTGCTGGCAAAAATTTGAAATACACAGGCCAAGACGGGCAGCAGCGTCTTCGGTGCGACAAAGCAAGCCCTGCGGTCACCAACTCGCCTGCCCAGCGTGGTGACTATGGGCAAAACACATCAGTTCGAGCCATAAAATTTGGTGAACTTGAAGAGGCCTATGTCAAGCAGTGGACTGCGATAGGCTGAAGTGATGATATACAACATGCGCAGAATACGTGTCATTTATAACTAAAAAGTAGCTAGAAAAATTCTGTTTAGTTTTGGAGAAGCTGCCCACTGCCGTTGCCTTTCTTCCCATTTTGAGAAAATATTCTTTTATGCCTATTTAGGTATTATTCAACGTAACGAACGAAACATACGAAAAAAAAAAAAATTTAAGTAAAATTACATGCTTATGTATTGATTTTTTATAGTTTTTGTTTAAATAATAAAGAAATCACAAAAAAAAAATTAGGTAAACTACACTTTATAGTACAAAAAGGAAAAAACCCCCTCAACCATTTAAATTCATTCACTGTAATCAAAGTCTGAGGTCAAAACCCCCAGACACTCCACTATATAACTGTTAAGTCTCCATTATCATTTACGATATTGATTTATTTTTATTTTATTTATTTTTTATTCTTTGTTTATTAGGAAAACATACAGTTTTGATTTAGATTAGAAAATAAAAATTCAAGTGACATACATTTATCAGTTAAATAAATAAGTACCTGAGTGACCGAGCTTAGCTCGGTAAATCGTGTTTTTTGGATAGAAGGTTTAAATAAACGACATTTTCTAAAAATGACAGACAGACAGACAAAAATTGTACAAAATATTATTTTGGTATATGTATCGTGGTAGGTATACATCCAGATGCATTTAGTAAAACGTGGACGTCTTGCGGCCAACCCGGGGTCGCAAGATTGCGCTCACGTCGCATCAGCGAGCGAACGAGTGAGCGGCTTAACGAATCAATCGTCGCGCCTAAGTGGCGCGTACATATGTACGATTGTACGGTGTATACCTACATATGCATTTAGTAAAAAGTGGTCATTTTAATGTTACAAACAGACACTCCAATTTTATTTATTCGTATAAATGTCATAATGTAGCGACTACTGTCGCTTCAGCCTGTAATATCCAACTACTGGGCATAGGCCTCTTTCCCCATGTAGGAGAAGGATTAGAGCTTAATCCACCACGCTGCTCCAATGCGGGTTGGCGGATATATTCCATAATATGAGTAACGATCGCTATCAGGAGTACATGATAACGACCGGGACCGACGGCTTAACGTGCTCTCCGAGGCACGGTGGGGAGACCCCACAAGAACTGCACAAACACCCAGACCACGGCAAACACCTGTATGGCCAATACAAATGTTTGTCATGTGTGGGGATCGAACCCGCAACCGCCAGCGCAACAGGTATAATCCATGGCTGTAACCGTTGCGCCAACTCGGTGTCACTACTGTCGGTTCTTAATAAATGTTCTTAATAAATATTTATTTATTAAATAAATAAATTTTATTGTGCCATGGGCCGTTAAGTGTGACGTGTTTATTTATTGGTTTAGTGTGACGATATTTTACAGGGTGTCATCGTTGATGCTGTTTCTATCGACTATCAAACAGTTTATTCAGGGACTCCAGTCTGCGATATCATTTACTTTATAGTTTCGAGTACAGACGAAGAGTTCAGGAAGCAATATTTCGATGAGTTACTGGCTCACTACTACACGAAGTTAGAGGAAGCTCTGAAGAGGCTGTCGGTGGATCCATCAGAAGTCTATCCGAGACACAAATATTACAGTGACATAAAAAAGGCAGGAGATTTTTGATTATATATTGATTAGTTCACACCAGCTTATAATAACATATTGAGTAATGAGTACTATCCAGTAACGTACTACTCGTATAACTATTAACAGCTGAGAAGTAAAACTCTCATTTGAAAGTTATTTTAACCAGTTGCGGACTTCCAGCCGTCAGTAGGCTCTTTAATTTTATCCGCCCCCAGTGAGCTAGGGTTTAGACTATCCATTCCATAATTTCATAAAATAATCGAATCAATTTTTTGTGTTAGCTTTCCGTTGTTGTACAAAAATTGTGGGCGTGCCCATTCATTTTCGATCTCCATAACAATTTTTCAAAATTAAAATTTAGGCAACATTCGGCCTCCCTTGAAATTTGCTGCCGTAGGCTTCAGCCTATTCAGCCTACTGGTGTGGGATTTGCCACTGGTTTGAACCAAGTTTAATGTAATATTTTTTTAATACGAAGTCCGGTATGATTTTACTTTTTTTAATTCCAGGTTCTGCCGTATTCTGTTATTCTAGGAGCAATAGTATTGCCTTTGATAACAGCTGAAGGTGATAGTATTCCAAAAGTCGTTGGTGACGTCAAAGATTTCATACCGACGCCAAACGCACTGAGCGTTCAGAGGTTCAGAGGAATCGTCAACGACTGTGTTAAGTGGGGTGCTATTTAAAAACTTGGGTAGGAAATTAAGTAAGAAGAATAATAAATTCATTTATTGAAATTTTATACATATTTCTAATCCACAACTTAAGGACTAAATATATACAAATAGTTATGGAAATATTTACAAATCATGTCCGCGTTGAGTCGTGCCAAGAATGCTGGCAACATTTCCCCGTTGAATCGCTTTGGCGATTCTCTGGAAAAAATATGCACCAGCCTTCTTGTCACCAGTGGAGGCAATAAGGCGAGGAGCTATCTCTTTAAAAAACTTTTAGCACTGCTACTCCAAGGTCCAGGTGTTTCGACTGCAACGGCACAAAGATATAATATGGAACTAGTGACATATATTTGAGCCGTTTAGTCATTTCAGCTTTTTAAGAAATTATATATTATATGGTTTTAAGAAACAAATATAGTCTCATGAAGCGAGTAGAACCTTCATAAAGATTTTAATACACATTGTTTTACTGATCACCGGATTTTTCAAACATAAATTATTATAATGATATCATTGTCTGAAGGTTTATGTTGCATCTATCTGGTTATTCATTTCAACAAAGGTTGGGTAGATACTGTTGTTTTTGTTGTTTATGTTATATGGGTATCCCTAAGTCACTACACCACATTTATTATAGTAATATTAACTATTTATTTCTTGTATGTATAAAAAAAAAGTTATATTTTTATCTAGTACTATCTGTACCCTAAGCGCCTTGCTACGCTTTTTTTAGTTTTTTTTTTGTTGTTGTACCAACTCGGAAACCTTTGTGGGCTCATGCACAACACTTTGCTGAACATGATCAAATGCATAGGTTACAATTCTATAAAGCACATACAGACAAACATTCATTTTTATATTTATAGATAAGGGTAAGTAATTAAACGTAACATTTCCTTAGTGAGACCTTCTCAAATTAGCATACTAAAAAATTCAGATTTGTCGGCATTGATAACAAAGCGAAGTATAACATTTAAATTTATTTTATATGCAATATTTGTATGTATATTATTCTAAAAAAATATTTAGCTGTATCAATCAGCTGGTTAATCAGTCTGTTACCTACAATACAAGCATTACGTTGCTTAACATAGGAACAAACGATCGTGTGTGTATATTAAAAATAGATAAAAAATGTAGACTATTGATGTATAGAGCAGTTCCTTATATCAGGTAGGACGGTAGGACACCTAACTAGAGCAGACTGACCTCCAGGTTCGCTTCTGGCTGCTGTCGTAACTGACTGCGTAACTGCTTCTTCTAATGTGCATACTTTGCAATATTATGTCTTATTGACAACTTTTGCATGTCTTGTTTAATGGTTTTGGTTCTATTGTAACAAAAATTTTAATAAAATCTTATGTTTTATTGTTGTTTCATTTTATGATCTCATACTTTGTTTGACAACAAATATCTTATAACCAAATGTAATAAAAAAACGAGTGTGCTTTAGACCACATGACTGAAGTGAAACTTCTGCACAATACACACTACACCGTGTCTTAGCAACTGGCTATGAGAGGAAGAGAGAAAGAGAATGCGTGCTCGCACCTCTGTCTCTTGCTACGTTCGCCTCGCCCGACCACACTTTTCGTAACGCTCTCGTCACGCATCCACCAGCTTACTCCCCAAGTCAAGCGTGCGTAGAGAAGTTTTACTTCAAAAATATAAATATAAAGTAACGATCCACAAAAACTGGAAATTCAGTCTTACTATAATGGTTGAGTCGTACGATCAAGTTAACGTTTCTCCTTGAAAACTTCATTTGTATCAATGTATATTTTTCTACTGTGTTTTACTATGATATAATTACACTAAAATTGGGTTAGAAAAACATAACACATTACCACAGAGTCAGTTTACTTTGACGCACCGTACATGACAAAGACAACACCGCTTAGATCTAATAGTTTACAACTAACTACAATTAACAGAATATCACACAATTTATTTACGATTTTATTTGGTATTTTTGGTTTTGACACGCTGCTAATTTAGGTTCGTTCTACGTTCTTTAACTTCGGTTTCTCGAAAGAAGGAAGGAACCTTTGTCTGCTTGGATACTGGTAAAAATAAGTTATTTTTTATTGCCCAGAAGAGCGCGCGTTAGAGCCGCCAGCGGCGCCTCCACACACAACCACAGTCCCGCTCCACACAGAAACGAGAGAAATATTGATGCACAGAGCACCATCAGCTGAAACAAGGAAAATATTTTATTTATTTAATATATTTTAGTTAGTATCAGCCAACCCGCAGAGGAGCATCGTGGTGGATTAAGCTCCAATCCTTCTCCTACGTGGAGAAAGAGGACTATGCCCAGCAGTAGAATGATACCGGCTGAATGCATTTTAGTTATTTTAGTGTATTGTCGTATGTACCCACATCTGTTATATATGTTAGAATTAGTCCTAACATATTACAGTTTTCCCACTGCTTAACTCAAAATGTTTCTTTATAGATATTAATGCTCGATGATCAGTAGTTTTAGACCGAGTTCAACGCTGTTGTGTCATAAACGGCTAATGATATTTACATTATAGATGTTATAAAGTTGCTGTCCAGGTATGTATGTCTGTGATGACCGACTTCGATATGGTTTATTTACGGAAAGCAACTTTCCTTACAATGGTTTTTATTTATGTTTATTAAAAATCAATTCAACAGTTTTAAGAGCATCAGCTCTTTTCCAAAATGATCGAAGACATTTTCGCCACAGAATTGAATTATTGGGCATAAGAATTTTTTATACAATTTCTGTACTAGGTTATGACTAATAGAGATTTCTTTGTTTAAGTTTCTTAGTTCATTTGTTTTTTCTTTATAATCCGGTTTGACAGCCAACCCAAAGCCACGAACGAATAGTAACATTAAAAATATGTCAGTGGATCGGAGGGACTAATTTCGAGTTCAAATCGAACTCGTACGAAACTAAAGTTATGTATATATGTATGTATATATGTATGTGTATATGTATGTATATTTGGGTGATGGTATAGTTTGAATCACGTCGGGGTCACCAGTTTGGTGGTGCGATGGTATAGTTTGTGAAGTTCTTCCTCCACCCTCACAAAGGGAGGATCGTCCGACCAGACGGGTGTTATGTCTGGTGGGCTAACGCCCCGACGGTTGTTGTCGAGATCTTGTATATATACTTAATCACTTTGAAAACTCTGATAGCATGATGTAGCATACGTCATAACGTCAGTTTTTCTCTAATTACGTAGTTTGTAGTCGTTCGTATTTCGCGCGATAGATGTCGCCACATATATGTGCATGTAAGTGTGTATATAGCTAAGTATATACGTATTTTATTTTACAAATTCTGAATGTATATATTACAGAATAAGTTTATAGCTTTATTATTATTATTTAACTTTTGTTACTTTATCACTCTTGCGCCACTGCGTCCCGCGGTAACATCGTTTCTCACCACCGTGGGTAGACTGGTAGAGATATCTTACAGAGATAAGTTCGCCCTTGCCAATATTCTTCGTAAACATGATTTATAATCGTAATACTTACGACGTAGTAATCGGACATGTAGAGCGGCTCCGTGAGGCCGCCGATGTAGGAGCGCTGGAACGCCGTGTGCAGCAGGAAGGCGCTGTACGACACGCGCCCCGCCCACGTGAAGCCGCGCCACTCCACTATGCCGCGGTACAGCGCTGGAAATTAATCTATCGTCAGAATACTGAGGAGACGTCATCGTGGAGGGGATGACAACTAGTGGGAGTGTCGGCGAGCCTACTAACCCTGTGCGATTTGAGACAAATTTCGTGTACTGTTCTTTTAACCGTTATCCGTTTGGAAAGCCAACCTGTCTACTTTTGTGATTTATTGGCATTCCTTAAATTTTATTTATACGTTAGAAATCTTTTTTTATTTTCAACTGATTGTGTTTAAATTTCTATTAAAATTAATACTTGTAATACTTGTAAGTAATCGTTATTGTCTTTTGATATCAATTTTAGCGCTGGTTCTTAAATACCTATAAAATTCTCGTGTCACAGTGTTTGTAGTTAAACTCCTCCGAAACGGCTCGACCGATTCTCATAAAATTTTGTGTGCATATTGAGTAGCTCTGAGAATCGAACAACATCTACTTTTCGTCCCCCTAAATGTTAAGGGTAGTCCACCCCTAATTTTTTTTTAATTTTTAAATAAATTATTTATTTTTTATTTTATTATGAATTGGCGTTGAAAAATACATACAACTCTAAATTTTCACACTTCTACCACCAACCCCTATTATTAAATAGCGTTTAGCGGCAAGACAACGTTTGAGGACTCAGCCAGTAGGTATATAAAAATCTCGTGTCAAGATGTTTTTTCGGCCAATCTCCGAAACTGATGAACCTAATATAAGATAAGATATTTAACTTTATCCAACGTAAAATAAAGATTATATTTTATTTCGATTCTAGACCCCGATATTTTTGTTTTTTCAATTGTATTATTGTATTTCACTTGCACCACTGACCAGCCTGAGCCATAAGGTGGTGGTGCATTTTTATCTTTACTTCACGATTTTGTATGAAATTATTGTGTGCGGTCCTAGTTAAAATTACTTATCTTTACCAAAAAAATGCTAATTAAACAAGAAAAAACTAAACAAAAACGCACAATGGCTCAAAATGTTTAACTACCTGCAATACATGTTGTTATCATTTATAATATTTCATGACGATAAGATCGATACGAGTCAGCCTGTAACATCCAAAACAAGAGGCATAGTATTTATCATTAAACCGTACCTACGTACATTAAAAGAATATTTATTGTATACTGATACTTACTTTCAATTTTAAAAATGGTTCCGATGATAAAGAGTACGACAAGCGTCTGGAAGGCAGGCTTGTACAACATGGCGTACGTCACTCTGACGAATGTGGACGGCGTATAGCCGTCAATGTAGAAGAAACCGCCGGAGAGTATAATGGCCACGGCGAGGGGAAATTGGAACCAAAAGGCCCAACGATATTTCTGAAATAGAAATAATCATACGTAAAAGTCTTCTCAACGATTAACAAAAAGAATAATTGTTTTTTTTTTTTGCAAACGAAAAAAAAAACGCCTTCAATTACATCGATAAGTAATACAACGTAGGTCGACGAAAAAATAGTCAAGTAAATACGCATTTTTAGCATTATAAGATATAACTCGACAAGTACTTGTCTGATCTTAATTATATTTAAATTTGGACCAAATGACACAAACCACCTTTCAAGTTAAAAAAAAATCAATTACATCGGTCTTCCCAATCAAAAGTTATGAGGTGACATATGTTTAAAAAAAAATCGAATTGAGAACCTCCCCTTTTGGAAGGTTAAAAAAGCGCTCAGCGTAAATATCAACATGTATCATGTCGTCATGATTGTAATTATGTCTTTTTTTAAAGTGCAATAAAGAATATATAGTAATTTCAAGTATTTAATTTTTAAATATATTCATTGTTACACCATACATACCATCGCAAAAATGTTTGCCATCATGAAGTAAGCTTCTTACTTGATCACTGAACTACATAATGAATACTCGAAATACTCTCATATTACACTAAAATGTATACAGTTTATACTTATGCCTTATTTCGCTAGCATTTGGTACACTGACTTACTGGAGTTCGTCTGCACTTATGTTACAGTTCTACCGAGGACCAAAGAAATGCGGATGTCAGTAAAATAGGATTATGACCTTTAACAAATTACCTTGTATTTAGAAAAATCTACTTCGTTCTTCTGCCAGTGGTAAGTTACAAGACCTCCCGCGAGGCCCATGATGTAAGTCGATATGTTCGTGTGACCTCTGATGTAGACGAGGTCGAAGGTATCATCGGTGACGTAGATACTGCGATAAGACCTACAGTAATTGTCAATTTACATGAGCAGAGAAGACCTAGGGAATACAGCAGTTGATAGAGAGGCAATCTGATATCAAAACGAACATCTTTTAAGACAGTCTTCAACGAAATTTTCAATCGCTAATAGATATTACCCTAGAATTCTATTTTTCTTTTTTGTAACACCATCAATTTTTGCAATTATAAATTATAGAATGCTCATATTCATTTTCATCCCTATAGAAAAAAACTTACTCAGGTGACTGTATTACTACAGCTTCCAAATCTTGAAAGTATGTGTGTGCTGCGGTAATGACCAACGACAATAGGAATAGCATGACAAGTCCAACTTTCCTATAACACGGACGTTGAACAAGGACAAGAAACAGCACTCCAAAACAGAATAGTTGTGTATCAGCTGCTAAGTACCTATAAAAACATGAAAAAGTATGAACAATGAAGAAGCATTGTATTAAGTAAAGAATAAAAAGAAGGATGGTCAAGTAAAATACCAATTTACTAAGTAAACGATATTCGTTAGAACTCAAAGATATTAAAAAGTTCGACCATGGCAGTAGTATTTGGAATAGTTTCAGATAATTTAACGTTATAACAATTCGACATTACATTACTCACCATCCTTGAGGAAAACACGTATCATCACTGTAAATATAGTTGTTGAAGTAAAATACATTGGCCCACCAATACTGGCGGCAAATGTTGGCCTCGCTTGTGACAACCATTGGCCAAAGTGGTCCATCACCAATATGCCGCATCCACGTGCTTATTGTTGCTATTATAAGGGCGTAAGCTGGAGTCAATCTGGAAATTTAATCGGTAGCATATTATTAGTTAAATATCTTTCTCATTTGCTTATTACTTACTTACCTAATTTGAAAAATCGTCAGTAGTTCCAAAAATGGCTATCTTACAAGGTTTCTCTAATTTTACAATAATATCAAGAATGGTTTTAAGAATACGCAATAGATATAAAAGTAAGTTAAGCTTACCTGATCCAGCGTAACAGGATCGCCATCGGAATTTTAGTCCAATTGATCTCTTTCGTCTCGGAAACTATTTGCAAATTATAGGCCAGTAGAAAACTTGACATAACGAAGAAAGTATGAGTGACAAGGCTTCCATTGAATAGTAATTGCTTTAAGGGGTCATCGTACGCCTGGATATGAAACAAACATTATTGACGCTTCAGCCTGTAACATCCCACTACTGGGCATAGGCCTAAACAATCGCTATCAGGTGTACTTGATAACAACCGGGACCGACGGCTTAGCGTGCTTTCCGAGGCACGGTAGGGAGACCCACAAGGACTGCACAAACACCCAGACCACGGCAAACACCTGTATGGCCAATACAAATGTTTGTCATGTTGCGCTAACGCGGCGTCAACATTCTTGATCAAACATTGGATTGGTCAAACATTATTGATTTTTCATAATACTCAACATTCTTAAAATAAAAATAATCTATAATAAACATATCGAAACCTCCAAGAAACAAAAATGTTGATATGAATGTCTGCTATTTAAGTAAGTTTAATATTTTAAAATAATTGTGTTTGCTTGCAATCGGAAAAAAACCCACTTCAATTACATCGACAAGTAATACAACGTAGGTAGACGAAAAAATAGTCGAGTAAATACGCGTTATCAAAGATTACTCAAATAGTATTCACCAGATCAAGATCATCTGTTGGGATCACAGGACAAGCATTAAATTTTGATTAAAACAAGAATCATCAAAATCGGTATATCTTGCGGAAAGTTATGCGGTATAATACAACGTAGGTCGACCAAAAAGTAATCAAGTAAATACGATCATTTACATCTCAATTAAAATTAAATGAGACTACATGACACGTAACACATTTCGATTGAAAAAAAAAAACATCGAAATCGGTCCACCCAGTTAATAGTTCTGAGGTAACATACATTAAAAAAAAATCGAATTTAGAACCCCCTTCTTTTCGCAAGTCGGTTAAAAAGGGTGTGGAATTAGCTGATACTGGTGGGAGATTCAGCAGGATAACAATAAAAAGGCAAGTGTTACACGAAAAAAAAATTTTTTTTTTATTTAAATTATATTTACTTACTTTTTCCAGATAAATCGGGTTTCTGATAAACGTGAAGGACATCACGAGCGCCGTGTGAGAAAATATCACACATATCATTGTCATTGCTCTGGAAATAAATAAGGTTCGTTTATTTTACAAGATTTTCCAATCACAACAAATATTTATCTACATTACTTTTTAGACTTTTTTTAAATGCTGTCTATTTTTTTTTTTTTTTTTTTGCAGTGGAATTTCCTTTGTGTTTTCTCTATACTTATATATGTATAAAAGCAACGCAGTCAAAATCGAAATTATTTAAGGATTAATTTTTTTTGGTAATATAGTCACAAACATATAATAATAATATAATATATAATTGCAAAAAAATAGTTACACTGCCAGATGACAAAGGCGATTGAGGAAAGTTTTTTTTTTATATATTATATTAACAAAATAATTATTGTTTAGTTTACAGATTTATGTAAAAAAAAAATAGGAGTAGCCTAAGTTAATTTTTATTACATCAGCTATCTGCCAGTGAAAGTCCCGTCAAAATCGGTCCAGCCATTTCAGAGATTAGCCGGAACAAACAAACAGACAGAGAGACAAAATTATAAAAAAATGTTATTTTGGTATATGTACTGAGTTAAAAGCGGTTATTTTAATACTACAAACAGACACTCAAATTTTATTTATTTCATATTTGTATAGATGTATTTACAATTCACAACTTAAGAACTAAATATTTACAGATAGTTTTGGTATAAATCATGTCCGCGTGGAATTGTGCCAAGAATGCTGGGAGCATTTCCCCGTTGAATCGCTATGCCGATTCTCTGGGCAAAAAATGCACTAGCCCTCTTGTCACCAGTGGAGGCAATAAGGCGAGGTGTTATCTCATTTAAAAAAATTTTAGCACTGCTACTCCAAGGTCCAAGTGTTTCGACTGCAAACGGCACAAAGATGTAATTTGGAATTAGTGACGAATATTTGTGCCTTTTAGTCGTTTCAGCTTTTTCCGCTTCGGCTCCCGCTTTTAAGGCCGTTTCCCTGACATGAGACGGAGCAAGTGTGTCAACGCAGGTTGCGTCCCACAAAAGCGCCCGTCCCCTTTCCCAGGGAACCAACGTCAATCCATCAGGTCTCTTGCCATCATTGCGACTAATTCCAGTAGGCTCGATAAGAGCAGGAACGTCGATGGTGGCAAGAGCTCTTTTTATGGTATCGTTTAGGGAACCGTGGCGGGAAAACCTACCTGAACTCTTGTTACAGGAAAGGCCGTGTAGTTCGAAAGAATCGACCTCTTTTCCGCACGGACATCTGTGTTCAAAGCACAGTGGAGCTCCCAACCGGAGACCGAGAGCAATTCTAAAACTTTCATTGTCTAAAAGTGTCCCAAGATTTTTTGACGGCATTGCGTGTATTCAGTGACCTGACTCTTTATTTGACACAGCTAGAAGCCTGGCACGGTTTTTGTCACTTGTAAGATTTTGCAGCAAACTTATATGAGTATTGTGAACTATTGGTATATCCCAAAGTTTTTGTTTTTAACGTCCTTTGGGATATCGCCATTAGGACACATTAACTTCCAGTTTTCTATTGCATCTGTAGCATCTGTAATTTGCACTGAATTAGATTTTAAGATGTCAGAACATAAACTCTTGATACTATGCACAGAAGCAAGAAACACAGGAAGAGCGACACTAGAAATTTTTCTCACGCCGATGCCACCATCTCTAATTGGTAAAGTAGCTTGGGTCCATGGACTTTCATCAAAAGATAAATTTAGAATTTTTTCTAATGAATTTAGATGTTTAATGAAACAACTTTTTTCGGATTTTATCGCGGTTTATTATTAACTTTTGATTCCCGACGTTTCGGATACTTTACAGCAACCATGGTCACGGGAGGACTGAGGTGTCAGACGTCCCAACGTTACAAAGTTATTCGAAACTACCCGACATACATCAATATCTTATTTAGTCCTATCTACGCAGAATGTGCTAATTGAGTCTTTAATCTGACACAGACCACAGATATCTGTGAACACAGTCGAGACACAGCTAGCCATTATATTAGATTCGATAAACCACAGATCCTCGCAATCATCATTACAGCCTATACAGTCCACTGCTGGACATAGGCCTCCACAAGTTTACGCCACAAATAACGTGAACTCATGTGTTTTGCCCATAGTCACCACGCTGGGCAGGCGGGTTGGTGACCGCAGTACTGGCTTTGTCGCACCGAAGACGCTGCTGCCCGTCTTCGGCCTGTGTATTTCAAAGCCAGCAGTTGGATGGTTATCCCGCCATCGGTCGGCTTCTTAAGTTCCAAGGTGGTTGTGGAACCTTGTTATCCCTTAGTCGCCTCTTACGACACCCACGGGAAGAGAGGGGGTGGCTAAATTCTTTAGTGCCGTAGCCACACAGCACATCCTCGCAAAAGAACACCGATTCCAACCAAGGATGATCCGTGAGGCTTTTGAAATTAAAAAACATCCAAATTTCAATAGGGAAGATGGCTGGCAATTACCACCTGCTTGGGACCCCATTATTAATATAATTAAATCAAAAACCAAGCATAATTCACCACAGATTAAAGACTCAATTAGCACATTCTGCGTAGTTAGGACTAAATAAGATATTGATGTATGTCGGGTAGTTTCGAATAACTTTGTAACGTTGGGACGTCTGACACCTCAGTCCTCCCGTGACCATGGTTGCTGTAAAGTATCCGAAACGTCGGGAATCAAAAGTTAATAATAAACCGCGATAAAATCCGAAAAAAGTTGTTTCATTAAATGAGTAAAATTCGCGTAAACATTAGAAAACAGAATTTAGATGTATTATGTACAGGTCTTAAAGATGCTCTAACAAAAGTAGATTTTTAACAAAAAAAAAAAACGTTATTCATTCCTAAAAATGTAAATCAATTAACCTCATTCCATTAAATAGTTTCAGTCTTGCGATCCTCGGGTCTGATCCGCTGCCGGCCGGAGCTATCAGCTTCGCCCAATTCCTTCGTAATGAAAACGCTAAAAGGTATTGATTACCTGTAAAAATATATAAAAAAGTCAGTAGATACGAAAGACATTTAAAAGCCCTCTTTTTAAGTATATCGCATTTCCGTCGAAGGGAACAATAATTAGAATTTAAAATGACTAATAGTAATTGCTATAAGCTGTGTGGCTACGGCACTAAAGAATTTAGCCACCCCCATTCTTCCCGTGGGTATCGTAAGAGGCGACTAAGGGATAACACAGTTCTACTACCAGATTGGAACTTAAAAAGTCGACCAATGGCGGGATAACCATCCAACTGCTGGCTTTTTGTATTTTTAAATTCTTGTAATAGATTAGCTTAAAATATTATTAAAAATCCTTAGAATGGCAGAATGCGTTATCACTGTGCGACATGGACTGTATTTTATCGGGAAAAACGATACTGCCAAAATCGTATAATATACATGTGGGCAAATCCGCGAGCAGCTAGCTAGTACGTGATGTTTTGTGATTTTCGAATGTCTTTACCGGCCATTCTCCGATTAGCAAATTTTTCGTGTCCGGGCTTGTTTAAACCGTAATATCATCATATTCAAACATGCACTTTTTTATATATTTTAGATAGCATCCGTACCTAGCTGTAAAAAAAATATTGGCTCCTGTTTTAAGTAATTAAGACTAAATTAATTTAACTTATGTTCAAAAAACCTCTGTTCTTTAATTACCGTGACGTGTCCGCACACCAACTTAATCCTAAAACTTGCTTGTAATTTTTATAGCGTATAAATTTACTTTGATCCATTCAACGTTTTAAACGATATTAAGCTGCGTGTATCGCATAACAAAATATCAACTCAATAGAACCAGTCTACAAATAATTATTATGAAGTAATCGTATGTCCAATGGAAACTTCTAATTACCGTAACATCTGCTGTTCTCGAGTGCACATCCCTAAATAAAAGTATTTGGCACATCACTACCGTACGCATCGCGTCTCCTCAATGTGTGCCGAGGTCCATCAGCAGTTGTATGACTCTCATGTTAGTGTACCACCAATGATGCACGTGAGTATATAATTACCGTAGCCTTGGTTAAAAACTTTTCTAATTACCGTTGTTCTTATTTTAATACTAGATTTTTAAGATAGACCCAAGTTGATCATGTAAATGGAGACAGTACTTTGGCCTCCGTACGTTGTAATAAGCTAGAATTTGTATACTGTGTCGGTTTTAAACATTTTTATGAAAATTTATCGTTTTCTAATTACCGTATACTAATTACCATATGCTTATAATTACCGTTGTATGAAAAAGTAATACTTGTTTACCGCGGTTTTCGTAGATTATTATTATTATTGTCCGTAAATATGTGTATATTATATGCTGACCATTCATCAAATTATTTAACTTATAGGATAGGAAAACCCAAAAACACCAAAGAGGAAGTTAAAGAAAATAGAAGGCTACCGCGCGACAACGCCGAGAACGAATTAAAAATGCCCCTTTTTGTATTAGCAATCAAAAAAAAAAAAAAAATTAAGGAGAAAGAAGGGTACAATAAAAAAATACTGCCTATCTTCGAAATGTCACCAAAAGCCGGAAGAAAACTCAAAAAAGAAGTAGAGAAAATTTCAGAGCTTACTTTATTTTTATAACAGATCCTCTTGAAACTCTGTCACACCACATCTCAACGCTTTATCATACTCGCTGCGCTAAAAAGTACACTAAAAGAGTACAAAATTGTCCCGAAAATCCCAAATCAAAAAAATAAGATAATCAGCAAGACGAAATTCTTCTGCAATCGACTTCTTTTTAAAAAGAAGTAGTTCCCTTGAAAAAGACACCAAATTTTAAACCTTCTTTAACCACATCAACGTCGCGTCCATCTAGTGCTCTGTCATCATCTTCTACTAAAAGTACGTTATTTTATTATTAATGAATAATGAGCATTTGACCGAAAATAAAGATACAAGTGTGAATATTACGGAACGAGCGTCTTCCTTGTGTTCAACACCAACTTCACCAACTTCACCATCTTCAAAGATAACTGTCGAGAAACCGATACGTAAAAAAATCTCACTCTTATTGTTATTTAGAAGACATGCATAGAAAACAAATAAAGAAATGTCATATTTGAGACAAAACAATAGAGCTAAGAAGAGCAAAAGAAAAGTACAGGAAGCAAGCATTAAGACTGAAATATAAAACACGCTACATCCAAAACCAAAACAAAGTCAAGAGAAAGAAATAGAACCAAAGTATTTACATAATAATAATATAGGGACTACTGTAGAGAAAACCAAACAAGACGTCCAAATTTTTGTAGATCAAGATGAGATCAGTCGCATTTGTCCTGGCAAGAGAGAATATATTTCAAGAACAACGTGGCGTGAACTCATGTATCTTGTCTTGTCTTGCCCATAGTCGCCACGCTGGGCAGGCGGGTTGGAGACCGCAGGGCTGGCTTTGTTGCACCTAAGACGCTGCTGCCCGTCTTCGGCCTGTGTATTTCAAAACCAGTAGTTGGATGATTATCCCGCCATCGGTCGGTACTTTCAAGTTCCAGGGTGGTAGTGGACCTGTGTAATCCCTTAGTCGCCTCTTACGACACTCACGGGAAGAGAGGGAGTGGCTATATTCTTACTGTCGTAACCACACAGCATATTTTCTAATTACCGTTACATTAATTATAAAAATTTTCTAATTACCATACTCATAAATTTTTTAAGTCTCATTATCTAGAAAACCACAATTAACTGTTACTTGCCAAATTAATTATTGAATTCGTATTTTTGATTTGTTTCATATTTTAATGTGTTTAAGTTAAATCAGTGAAAAATAAAAAACGTCACGGTAATTAGGCAAAGAACGCCGAATGACCGTTACGTAATTATCTGTATAAGAAATAGAATATATCTTCAGGGTGTTTCTTGAAAATTCAAATCCAAGCTTAAATTTTCTCCAAAGAAATTAAATTATTATGAATTTCTAATGGAACAATTTTTCGTATTAAAATCCCGTCATTCTCCGTAACAAAAGAAGGGGCCTTTCACAGTAATAAAGTAAGTACAGGCCATTAAATTTACAATCACTACCATTATGAACTTGATTTTGTAGGAGCTTGAATTTTAACTGAACTAAGGCACAGCAGGAAATTTTCTGCTCAAAATATGGAGCAGCTTGACTGGGGTAGTACCTCGACCTTACAGAAGATCACAGGTACATAATACTGTTTTCAAGTAATTTTGTGTTCCTGTTGGCAAGTAATACCAGAGCTCCTGAGGGATTGGGGATAGGGCTGTGGTAAATGGTAATCGCTTACCATCAGGTGAGCCGAACTCTTGTGTGCCGACCCAGTTATATAAAAATAAAAAAGGTGCGGATTTATGAATCAAAATCAAAATCAAAAACAACTTTATTCGAGTATGCTTCAAAAACACTTTCGAATTACGTCATTTTACAAATTAAAATTTTAAAGTAGTATATATCATAAATAATATAATACCGTAGATAATAAATTGCTAAGCTTTTAAACAATAACAAATAAAAATAAAAACAGCAATTATGATAGAATAAAAGAGCAGAGGTGAAGTGTAAATATCTTAATAGCTAGAATGGCACTAACTCATTTTCTCAATGCTTATATCATAACTATAAAATCTAATCTTTGCCCTTCAATTATAATTACGAATACTTAAACACATAAAATAATTATGTTTATTACAATAAAAAGGTAAATTTGTATAAATATTGTAAAATGACCATCATTTGTGTTAAGTACAGCAAAAAATATTTTTCTCAAAATACTCTTCTTACAGCTAAATATACTGCTATCAAGTAGCGTTATATTCCTGATGTGCTTAACGTAGCCAGAGCTGGTCAGGGCTGTTGTCTGCAACGCGTTTGCAATGCTCCTAATAATACATTCATAAGCTAGCTAGGGTATTCACTTACCATTAGTCAAAACGTACGCTTGTTTGACACCTTTGTATTATAAAAAAGTAATTGCCTTACCTGTCTTTTGGTCGTTCTCGCATAAAATGACATCGTAGAAGCTTCCGATAATGTTGAGCAGAACTAATAGCACATAAACTGTAGCTACAAGGTAGTCACTAATGTCCACAACAATTTTGTCATCATATCTTTTACAATAATCCATTTTAGAGAGCTTAGATTCTATTTTGTAATTCCTCCATATAGTTTCGTTGATGCATGCCTCAAGGATCGTTTCTGGGTCCAATGTCTTATTTGATGCATTAAGATAATGCTTACAGGAACTTGTAATGCAAACGCCTCTATATAATCGTGTGTGATTAAAATGTTTCGTTTCGTGTGCAGAGTATTCCTGTAAAATATAAAGTTCTGAAATGAATATTATTTACCAACCTTAAATTTTACTCTTTAAATAGTCTTTTCGTTTATATATTTCATCATTTATAGATTATTTGTTACCGTAATGATTATAATAATAATTTCTTTATTTCAGGTAACAATTGACCCATAAAACAATTCGTCTTAAACAATTCTTATAACAACTAGAAAAATTAATGAATGTCACGACAATTTGTAAAATACAATAATAAAATAATAAAATCACATTAATAATAAACAATACCTAATACAAATAAATAATTTTAACAATAATTTCATTATATTAAAACTAAAACAACTAATTACAACAACACAATGTCAAATATGATATTTAATAAAATAGATGTGCATACATATAACGGACACGTAAATTTTACTATTTAAAAATAAAAACATGTACCCAATAAAAACATAATATAAATCTAATGTATTGTTCACTTCGATATCTAAGGCAAATACAACTTTAAAAAAATAAAATAAAATAAAATTAATAAATGTCACGACAATTTGAAAAATACAATTACAATAATAAAATGAAACTAATTACAATCACACAATGTCCAATATGAATAATAATAATAATTAATATTTAAAGCTTTCGCTCCGGCATTTGTATCGCAAGGTGTCTATCGCAGCAATGCCGGAGGTAGAAGCAGTCAAAACGCTCCGCGATCATCTTCAGCACACTGTTTTGGCTGCCCCTTACTCTACGCACAAAAGATGCGCATCGCTTACGCATGGTGGTGTGGAAGCAGTCGGTTCTTGCGTCTGCAAACATGCCTGAGGCGCTGCAGCATCGGGGCAGCCCCAACAGTATCCTGAATGCATTATTGTAGAGGACACGGAGGTCACTGTATCTTTTCTTTGTGTAGTCAGCCCATAAGCTACACGTATAAAACGAGGTACAATATGCTCTAAAAAGTGTTATCTTTACTTGGGCTGAGCAACGAGCAAACCTTCGAGCTAACATGTTCGCTCTAACTGACAGTGCCCTCCGCTCCCTCTCAATGTCTGCATCATCCTTGAGACAAGTAGTGACTATATGCCCTAGATACTTAAATTGCTCCACCATTTTTAAGGGTACACCAGAGAGAAGCACGGGTGGGCTATTCGGGGGGCATTTTGTTCCGATAGCCCCAAAGACCATGCATTTGCTTTTTAAAACGTTATATTTTAAGCCATGATAACACGCGTAATCCTCACATGTCTGTACCAGCTGTCTCATTCCACTGATTGACGCACTCAGCAGTACCATGTCGTCCGCATAACTTATATTATTTACGCATACTCCATCAACATGACAACCGACATGCTGCCTGCTGAGCGCGACGATCAGGTCATCCATGTAGAGGTTAAAAAGTGTTGGAGATGTTAACCCCCCCTGCCTGACTCCACATTCGAGCCGATACGGATCGGACATTGTCCCCGCCCATCGAACGCTATTGGTCTGGTTCGCGTACCAATATCGAAATATATTTATAATTCTCTGCGGTAAGCCAACTCGCTCGAGTTTCTTCCAAAGTAAATCATATACCACCAGGTCAAAAGCTTTAGACAAATCGAGGAAGCACGCGTACACAGGTGTCTTGCGACTTGTGTAATATTTGACGGTGTGCTTAAGGCACAGTATAGCACTCTCTGTAGACAGGTGAGGGCGAAAACCGAATTGATTATCGTGCAGCTTTATGTGTTTTCTCAACTGCGCGTTAAGCAATCCGTCAAACACCTTGGCCATGATAGTGGCAAGCGATATCGGCCTGTAGTTATGTTTGTCAGCAAGGTTACCAGTTTTATTTTTCACGACAGGAACTACTACCGTTTTCATGAGATCATCCGGCAGGTAGGAATGACCCACGCAGAGTGAATAAAACAGAGCCAATAGCTTAAAAATAAGAGGTCCAGCGTGCTGGAGATGCTCAATGCTGAGTCCATCGTGGCCTGGAGACTTACCTCTGTCCATTTGTCGTATAACTTTATATATATCTTCGGGAAGGAATGAGATCCTATCACCTTTCTCGTTCATGTCAGCATTGTGCACCTCCATCATAGGACCCACATGTGACTTAGCACAAAAATTTGCCCTAAAGATGTTAGCTATGTCCTTGGGCGCGCTTGAGCCATCAACGCTCACCGGTAGGCCAGGCCGTAAATTCGTTTTACTTGTCTCGCGCCAGAATCCACGAAAATCACCATTACAGTGTTTCTTAACAAGAATATCCATTCTTAATTGCTCCTGGTGATCTTGGCACCATTTTAATTGTGTTTTAAACTTTCTTCTACTTTCAACCATCTCGTGATAAATAAGACCAGATTTAGGTTTACCATAGAGCACCCATTTCGTGAAACTAGTCCTGGCCACCCGGTGAGCGTCGCTGACGTGCTTGTTCCATCCCACCACGCGCGAGCCACCACCGAACCGTCTCTTACTCCCACGACTCACCAATGCCGCGTCTCTCAAAGCAGACACAATGTCCGAGTAAAAACCGTTCAGAATACGCCTGTGATCATGGCTTTTACAAAAACAGTTACAATTTAAAAGGTCTGAAGTAATGTCAATCATTTTTAATCGATCGTTGCACTCTTTTGTATACATATCCACTTGCTTCTTATCTCGAACACCCCATAAAATATTTGTATTAATATGTTCAATGTCCGGTAAAACAGTAGGGGTAAGTGATGTTAAGTTACATGTTATAACAAGTGGATAGTGATCAGACCATCGAGTGTCATATTTAATGTCTACATTTATCACAGATTGCTTAGCCGAGTAAGTTGTCAAACAATGATCTAACCAACTAGTAGTTCCGTGCACGTCACTTATATACGTGAACGTATTCGAATCCAAACCTAGTATATCTACGTCCAAACATGACCACTGTTGTTCGTTACAAATATTCGTAAGTTCATTATAAAACAACTTACCCGGATCCGCATTGAAATCGCCCAGTATAAACACCGATTCAATTCCCTGCTCGTCAATAATGGCATTAATTACACTTAAACAATTTATAAATTCGTCCAGATTATCATCAGAATTTGTAGGCATGTAAACACAAATTATCAAAATCGGTCTCTCACACAATCTAATCTTAATAGCACAAATACGTGGGTTATCACATTGTATCACTGACACTTCTTGAAACGCACTGTATCTATATAAAATTGCGACACCCCCGTGTGCACGACCTCGTAAAATATTCACAGACGTATCCACTGCTGATGTCGCTGTGTACCCAAAGCCACCGT